>NW_022284798.1:0-2258 GCF_004355925.1 Anarrhichthys ocellatus
GATCGTGAAATATTTAGTGAGGTTTAGTAAAAGATTGTGAAATACTTAGTTAGGTTTGAGAAAAGATTGTCTTTATACTTCTAATTACAGCGCATTTATTTTCATAGATAGCTACGAATGCTGGTAAGACCATGCGTGAGCTATTTGAGTCCGATATCTGTATCTGTGCACCCGAATATATATATATATATATACTGTATATATACAGTATATATATATATATGTTATTATCACAGGACACAGTAACCTGGTGTGTTGCTGCCTTGCTGCTCCCTCTCTCCTTCTATAAGTGGTTCTCCAACATTCGGGTCAGAACAAACATGTTTGTACCTGATACACAAGGCACTAACAGGTGAGATATATGTATATATATTTATGTATGTATATATATATCTACAGTGTGCACTAGCGGGTGAGCTGAAAGCAGCACTCTGTTGTCGGGCAGAGTGGAGGGTTTGTGTGTTATTTGTGTGTCAGAGGTCAGACTGCCCTAAAAACGTCCACGGACACTTTGACTTCTTGTTATTCTGTTTTGATTTTGTCCCCCAGCTGCTCCTCCGATTCACCGGCAGCTATAAAAATAGACTCAAAATCTTCGTCTTTTGATTCGCCGTCGGGGTCACAGGAGTAATTGGTAAACCTCTGTGACCTTTAACCTCCCAAATTAGCTGCTTGTAATATTCAGCCGGAGTTTATTCTGTTGAGTGAACGGCTGAATGTCAGCGGTGATGGCGTGGTGGGTGTGGATGTAGTGCAGTTGTGTGGATGAAGCGAGGCTCCGGGGGGGAAACGTCTTCTCTCCGCTTTTAAAATGTCGGGAGAATTATTTTCTCTCTTTTACAAATTGCAGCGTGTTGGTTTTTTAGAGAGCTTCAACATTTCAACCTGTCAGATTCCATCTGTGTGATGCTCCGTCTGTCCTGCAGAGCAAAGAGCATCAAGAGCAGCTTCCTTCAGATGAACTGGTGTTCAGGAGCTGAAGTACCTAAAGACTGAAAGCACCTCCTCGTGTGGAGAGAGGACGCATGAGGAGGTTTCCTTGTTCCACAAAGTGAAGCTGAAAACTTTAGAATCTTCTTACTCTTCTTCTCCTGAATAAACCTGATGACATTCTGCATGCGCATCTGTTGCTTCCTCCTCTTCCTCCTCCTCCTCCTGGTGTTAAAGTGCTGATGAGGCCAGTGAGCGATTAAGGAGGTGCTCCACAGATGTTCCTCCTGTGATTGATTGCTTCATTTATTGTCTGAGGGCTGAATGTAATAAACTCATTAGCACACTCCCTGGGTAGGAGGCCTGTCAGAGAGTGTGTGTGAGTGTGAGTGTGTGTGTGTGTGTGTGTTGCTGTCACGACCTACAGTGTCCAGCTCCGACTCTCTGACGGTTGATTAATGGAGTGAGTCGCATCACGTCAGGGTTCAGTTAAACAGCATCGACGAGGTTCTAGCTCTTGAATCACAGAGAAGGATTCAGCTGTAAATAAAGGAGAGATTAGAGCTAAACAAAGAGATGGAAAACAAAGGACAAGAGAGACAAAAGGACGACAAAGGGCTGGAAAACAACACACGAAACGACTGCAAAGACTCAAATAACCACGATGACCCAAAACAGAAAAATAGAGAAGCAAAACAAAGAGATACAAAACGACTACAAAGAGACAAAAAAACAAAGACGCAAAACTAAAAACAACACACAAAACAACTGCGAAACACTCAAAATGACTACAGAGAGGTTCAAATATATATTTAATAGAGGTGTAAAACAATTTTAGAGTTACAAAACAAAACCGACACAAATCGACTGCAAAGAGACACAAAACAACCTCAAAGAGACGGAAAGAAACAAAGACACGTAACTGACAATAAGACACAAAACGATCACAAAGAGACAAAAAAAGAAGAAAAAAGACAAAACAAAGACATAAAGACTTAAAGAGACATGAATCAAAAACAAAACACCCAACAACTACAAAGAGGCTGAAAACGACCGTAAAGAGACAGAACATATCAAAGGCTCAAAACAAACATAGAGGAACAAAGAAACAGACACAAATAGTCGCAGAACAAAGAGAATAACCTGCTGCTCAGTATACGGACCTTAACCTGTCTGTAGGATATATATACAGTTACAAATAGCAGCTACTTATTCATATTATTCATATTAGAATGATTAAAGTTGTATTTTTATTAGTTTATCACCAGGGCTTTAATGTAAGTATTTACATATGTTTAATTATTTAACAAATGTGCCCCCCTTCTTTA
>NW_022284798.1:2358-3009 GCF_004355925.1 Anarrhichthys ocellatus
CATTCAAAACATGCTAGACCCTCACCTGCTCTAAAGTGTCCATGAGCAAGGCACTGTTGTGGTCGATTTGTGGCCGCCTCCCTTTGAGAAACATCTCTGTAGTAGCAGTCTGAAGCATAAAGAAACACATCGTGGTGATTGAGGGCTCTAATTTTTCGACTAAGGCGTGTAAGCCTGCAGATCAATTTCCTTCAGCAGTGTTTCTCATTACAGCTTCTGTTCACTGCAGCACTCACTTTGTTCCACATTGATCTGGTTCCATTTCAGGCCCAAGGTAATATCATATATTTATCCAACCTGTGAATCACAGCTTACAGCTCTGACAGCAGACTGAGGTCCCACTCAGCCTCAGACCGCTAACCACAGCGATCAGGGGGGAAGAAAAACACAGGCATACCATGCGTCAACTGATTCATACGAATTCGATTTTTGGGGAATACACGAGTAAAACAAACCCAAAGTGGCCGGAATCCAACCCAAACACGACCAGGAAGAGAAATAAAACGACCACAAAGAGACGGAAAACAACCTCAAAGAGACAGAAAATAACCACAAAGAGACAGAAAACGACCACATAGAGACAGAAAACGACCACATAGAGACAGAAAACGACCACATAGAGACAGAAAACGACCACAAAGAGACAGAAAA
>NW_022284798.1:3109-4004 GCF_004355925.1 Anarrhichthys ocellatus
GAGACAGAAAACAACCACATAGAGACAGAAAACGACCACATAGAGACAGAAAATGACCACATAGAGACAGAAAACGACCACATAGAGTACATGTCTACATCCAGGGGCCCATTGTCTCACAACATGGCTGTAGATTAGTTGCTTCAATATCTTTGGGTTTGTTTTGTACTCGTGGTCGCACTAAACAAGACATTTGAAGACGATATCTTGGACTGTGGGAAGTTGTGTTTTTCAGACAGAACACTCGATGAAGAAGGAAACAGTAGCAGCAGCAGCCTCGTTGTATGTGCAGTCGTCTGCTCGGCCTCATCTCTACTGCCTGTAATACAGCAGAAAACCCCACAACATGAATCTGAGTGAACTCTTTGGGAGAGCCTGGGAACGCTTGCTGATTGCTTTTCTGAGGGGAAACAGAGCCAACTGCCAACTGGCCGTCTCTGTCTGTTTCTTTTGGACGTGGGCTTTGTGTCTTGTTTCTTCGCCAGATAATATTTATTTCCTCTCTCTGCAGAGCTATCAATAGAGCGTCACATGACGGGCTCGTGTGCTTCATGTGAGGAAGCTGGATGTGAACCAGACGTGTTGAGTGCACCGCGTTCAGCGCTGCAGGGAGCAGAGAGGCAGTAATATATTTAGTAATGACCCAGTTCTGCAGGATGGGCTCCAAGACACAAATGAAGGAAGATCAGAACTCAAGATGAAGAAAAAACCCTCAATGAAAGCAGACATGTTGCATCAGGTAGTTCTGCTCTTATTCTCGTTATCACCTCCTCTTTCTGACCATCGCAGGCATCAAGTTCTGAGATTTAAATATCAAGAGATCCAGTGAAGTGATGTCAGTGTTTAACCCAGAAGACAGCAGTGGAAACACAGCACTGGGTTCTACGGGCTCAGA
>NW_022284799.1:0-4003 GCF_004355925.1 Anarrhichthys ocellatus
TCTGTTCAGCCTGTAAGTTCAGCAGTAACGTAACAAAAAGATCAAATCTGAGATAATGTGAGCTGAGATAATGTTGTAATAACAAACACAATTTATTTGTTTTTTTATGTTGTGCTAAAAATTCGACAAATTTGAACCCTGAAAGCAAAAACAAAAGCTGCTCAAATATCTCAAACTGTTCAGACGATTTCAGGATAACAACACATCTGATCTATTTTATTTGACTACGTCAGCAGTTTGCTCTCTGCACACTTTAATGTGTTTGAGATGAAACATATATATTACTGTAATACAGCAGAATGCTCGTCATCATCACAATGTCACCGTTTGGGTTCAAAATCAGCTGAACGTCGATGTTTGTCACGTTAGAAACTGCTTTGTGTTGAATTGATGTTAACTGAGCTTATCTTAATGTCCCAGTGTGTGTGTGTGTGTGTGTGTGTGTGTGTGTGTGTGTGTGTGTGTGGGGTACTCGAGGTCTTGTTGCCGGTTACAGAGGGAAACGGTAACCATAACAACAGGTAACCGCTAACAACCAGCATCCGCAACGACAAACGGCTCACAAATTACAAACGATCCGGTTAATCACAGACGCTGCTGAACAACAAGCGGCTTCAGAGTGAGGAAGCTCCAGATGATCAGGAAACCCTCAGACAGCACGCTGTTGCTGTTGCTGTTGCTGTTGCTGTTGTTGCTGTTGTTGTTGCTGTTGCTGTTGCTGTTGCTGTTGCTGTTGCTGTTGTTGTTGCTGTTGCTGTTGTTGTTGTTGTTGCTGTTGTTGTTGCTGTTGTTGTTGCTGTTGTTGTTGTTGTTGCTGTTGTTGTTGTTGTTGCTGTTGCTGTTGTTGTTGCTGTTGCTGTTGCTGTTGTTGCTGTTGCTGTGGTTGTTGTTGTTGCTGTTGTTGTTGTTGTTGCTGTTGTTGTTGCTGTTGTTGTTGCTGTTGTTGTTGCTGTTGCTGTTGTTGTTGTTGTTGTTGCTGTTGTTGCTGTTGTTGTTGCTGTTGTTGCTGTTGTTGTTGTTGTTGTTGCTGTTGTTGCTGTTGTTGTTGTTGCTGTTGCTGTTGTTGTTGCTGTTGTTGTTGCTGTTGCTGTTGTTGTTGTTGTTGTTGTTGTTGTTGTTGTGGAACCTTCACTTCATCCCAGTTCAGTTTCTTTATTTCTTTCTGTGAAATGTTTTCAGGGTGTGGATTAAAAAATCATTTAAAATGTCTAAATATTGCTCATTATAACCTGATTAATGTTTATTATGATGCACGGAAGGAGAAGATAAGAGGTGGAGGGAATACATCCTTTCCAGATTATTATATTATGATTATTATTATTGGTGTGTCTGTAAACAAGTTACTGTTAATGGCACAGAAAATGAAAAATAAGATGAAAAATAAACAGGACTGCACGCACGTGTATAAATAGACATAAAATGACAAACATCAATAAAAACGTCGATATGCAAGAAGAAGTATTTGTGAATTGTAAACAGTATAATTTACACAAAGAACTAAATATCAAAAGGATAGAAATGTGCAGTAAATGCAGGTGTTGATGATATATGGCAGGATTCATATAGATGACAGTAACGTGCAGCATGATGAGCAGAGGAAAGTAAACGGATCAACGATGAAGGAGAATCGAAGCACCTCACATCAAGAATTCAACCAAACTTTATCAGTCGGAATACAGTGTTTGTGTTCATGACTTGACGAAGATGCATCTTGATTGATGTGATTGTATTCATCACAGAGCAGCATTACTTTGTTTATCAAAGATATGATTCACAACATCCACGATGAGCTGGAGGAAGAATGAGATATTTACATTTATTATTTAACAGTTACTGCAAAACAATCAGCAGTAACAGGAAGCGGAGGCTCTGAAGTCAACGTTAAAGGATAAATACTAAACAGGTGAACAGGTGTTCTGCATGAATATAATAATATTCATAACGAGGAGGAACGATGTGCCAAATAAAAAAATCATTTAGGGAAACATTTGTTGCAGAGTTCGGACTATAAGTCGTTAAACAAACCACATTCTGTTCCCTTTAGGACGGAGCCAGGCTAGCTGCTTCCCTCTGTTTCCAGTCTTTGTGCTAAGCTACGCTAAAACAAACCGGCTGCTGGCTGTAGCGTCACATTCACCGCAACGACATGAGAGACGTATCAATCTGCCTCTCTGGGGTCAGAGAGAGAACAAGCGCGTTTCTCCCAGAATGTCAAACACTCTTTTAAGTAAATCAGATAAAATAGTGTGTTAATGCACCTGTCAGCAGAGATCTGCTCCCGAGAGTGTTGTTATTGTGTGTGTGTGTGTGTGTGTGTGTGTGTGTGTGTGTGTGTGTGTGTGCGTGTGTGTGTGTGTGTGTGCGTGTGTGTGTGTTGATACAGTAGCAGTGAAACGTCAGATTTGGTGCATGTGAGGAGACGGGCGGCGCTGTGGGGCTGACAGTAGGCCTGAGTCAGACTCCCCAACACCTGAGGGAGCTTCACTAACCTCCCATCACCGTGCATCTGTGTGTGTGTGTGTGTGTGTGTGTGTGTTCATGGGCTCAGGGCGGCTGCATGGAGAGAGTGGCGTGGAGAGGGTAGAGCGGGAGGAACGCCGCGATGAGTTTAAGAAGTCTTGACAGCAGATGCCTGCATAATAACACACAGAGAGGACATGTGCAAGCAGGAAAATCAAGGACACCACGTCATGCGTGCCAGTCATTTAAAGTAACAGTTTCCCTCCCGCAGCTTAAAAAACATGCACACAGATTATGTGCAGAGGGAAAAAGGCTGCAGATGCTGCTAAATGGATTTGTAAATGAGCGCTGTGATATATAGCCGAGGACGGATTTAAAACCTGTTCTGATGAGGTCGAGGGACGTTTCTTTAAAGTGTGATTGGTGACGATCTGTCAGCGAGCGTTTGAGCAGATGCTGATGTGTAGGAGGAAGATGATGATGAGGAGAAGGCCGAGTTCTAGCTTCGACCCAAACATTCACACAATCTGATGTTTGGGCTCGTTAAATATTCACAGCTGAAACCATGAGAACACACTCAGGTCCTGGTTTGTTTTTTGAAAAACAGACATTTCAGTCTGGCCGGTGATGGCGGCTCCGTCAACACGATCACGTCCTTGCTTGTGTGTCGTCCTGATTCTACGTTGTCGTGCAGGAACCTATCTGCGCTTGCTCACATTCTGTTTTGGAGAATTGGCCATCAGTGTCAAGATGGCAGCGTTTAAAATGGGCTCCAATGTAGCCACCTTCCGTGTGTGTGCGTGTGTGTACATCTATCTTTGAGAGGACCAGCATCCTGCAAGTGAGGACTCCTCTGGTTGTATAGAAGTCTATGAGAAAATGACTCTACTTCTCTCTTGATTTATTACCTCAGTAAACATTGTAAACATGAGTTTATGGTCTCAATCTCTAGTTTCAAGTCTTCTTCAATACAGCATGATGTTCATTTAGTACATTATGGTCCATTTAGAGTCACACAGACCATAAAGTTGTCTTTGATCCTTTCACATTGTGTTTTCATGAGAGCTAACTGTAACATTTTGGTTGAGAAACGTCTTTTATTCAGCGTTCAGTTGTACTTAGCTCCACCTTCTAGTGTCACTTCTGGTATTAAAAAAACAGGATGGCGACGGTCAAAAAGACAAAGATGGTGAAGGACAAAATGGCGAATTCAAGGCTTCAAAACAAGTCCACAATCTCACAGTGACAACGTTGACTTCTTATTCACAGTCAATGTATCTTACGAAGCAGCAACATGAGCAACATGGTATGACGTTTATGTTTATCTATGTCGTCCTTTATCTTTGTGCTGAAAACCTGTTAATAAAGAACGGTTCAACTAAAGACATCCGAACCACGAAGGAGGGAAAACAAGACGTCACGATTTAGGTTTCGGGGAGGAAACAAGCAAATGTATTATGGCAATGAGGGTCCTCACAAATGCACAAGTACATGCATGTGTGTGTGTGTGTGTGTGTGTGTGTGTGTGTGTGTGTGTGTGTGT
>NW_022284800.1:0-4003 GCF_004355925.1 Anarrhichthys ocellatus
ATATATATACATATATACACACATATATATATACACACATATATATATATACACATATATATATATACACATATATATATATATATACACACACACACTATTATACATATCTTTAGCTCTTTCAGCGTAGATCCGCCCATGAGATTCAGCTCAAAAGCTAGCAAAACATTTAGTTTCCAAACACATACAACACATTTTAACACACAAATTTATTTTACTTTCAATAAAACATTATTTGATTGCAGGGTCAATAGCTAACACCCTCATAACTATGTTTTGGTCTCAAACCTATTCTGCTGGACATCCCACATTCATATTTCACTATTATTATTGCTGTGTTCCTGTTATGCGCTTTGTGAGCAAGTGCTGTAGAAACGATCACTTCTGGTAGAAAGAAAGAACATGTGTCTAGCCTACATTAATATGTCTGATGTGACGGCCGTGAAACCTTTGATGTAAGGGTGGGAATCCCTGTTCATCATATTCTTTTATTATACTGATAGAAATGTGGTACCGATATCAGAATCACCCTGGATTTGATATTTCTTTGTTATAAGGAATGCGTGTTGTTTTAGAGGCAGCTCTCTCTGTGGGACCATCAATAAGAATTATTATGGTTGTTGCAGTTCTTCTAGTGACTGCCTGGCTCAGTCTGTACATGGATGACAGGCTGGAATGACACATCTGATTTGTAGGCAGGAGTCTACCTCACAGCTGTTAGATTAGAGGTGAAAAGTACTACTTCAGAAATATGGACAATAACTAATACATGAGCGTTTGCTGCTCAGTCAGAAACGTCCCTTCTTTGGCCGGCTGTCTCCTCTGCTCTGTGGTGATGCAGATTAAACTGTGTTTAGCTCTGTGTCAAGATAAGAACACGTGTCATGGTTTCTTTCTTCGTGTGAGGTGTTTGATGGAACTGAGAGTGTTCAGAGAGTTTAAAGTAATTTTCCTCAATGTTGGAAGTCATCATCTTTAAAGAATTTGTCTTTTTTCAAATGTAAAATGACCACAGGTCCCCCACCCAGTCAGAGAAGTTTATCCTAAAACTCAACAGAATACTGTTAAGATTGAAAATGAACAGACATGAAAAAGACACAGAAGTGTCGATATCAACACGTTTTCAAATAAATGCATTCAAGGATTGATTGTAGCTCCTGAACTTCCAATAGATCATTTAGTTTGTCCCAAGCAGTCTGTTCAGCTGGGAATAAATATGAAAACTGTATTATTCATAGTGACATTAGTCCTATAGTCTGTCCTTGAAAGGTCTCCGCAGCCAAACCTGCAGAAATATTTTGTACAGCAATATCTAGAGCCAAGAGAAAATGCTTCACTGGCTCTTTTCTTTACTCTAATATAAGAAATAACAACCACATCTTTGTGTCTGTCTCGATTTGCACCATACAGTGATTTCCACTTTCACTATTGCTATTGGTTTTGTTGACACCACGAACAGAAGGTACCAGGAGGTTATTCAGGGATAACTGCATTATTTTCAGTTTGGTTCTCATGGCTGTACAGTTAGTCTTTACGCTGTAGCTCAGAACCAAACAGCAGCAGACTTCAGCGGCTCAAGGCTCTGAGGAGAAGTCATCAAAAGCTTGTTTCTACAACAACGTTTCTAAAGTTTCTGCCTCCAGTGTGCTTTGAGATTAATCCGAACATTGACTACATCAACCATTATCTTCAGGAAGGGAATTGGAGATTCAAGCATTAAAGAAACCTGCATTACAGTTTTTCATGCACACAGTACATTATTCAAAGTGTTCCACCAACTGATCTGAAATGTTCATGGGTTTGAGGCTGACTCAGAATCATTCTGTGACCCAACAAATGAAATTGTTAATGTATTTTTTTAGTGGATGACCAGTCACAAAAAAAAAACGATTAAACGCAATGAATATGTGATTCACAAAAAAAAAAACATTTTTTTTTTAAGGTGACTCATTTGTAATTTCTTAACATCCCCCATATCATGTATTGTGTAGCCTGACATGACCTGTACAGATACCCCTCTGTAGAAACCACAGACCCAAGGGAGCTCTGCAATAATGATTTGTCTCGTCTCACAGGTGTTTGTTACTCACTGTGAGGCCGTTGTCTTTAAGCCTTTTTTCCCTAAAAGCCACCAGTTGTGGGTTTTCACTGTATCTGTATTATGATAATGTTTTACAGTCTCCAGGGATGAGATGTGTAGATAGGGAGGTGTCCATAATAAAGTGAATACTGAGTCAATGTTCCTATTTTAAGAGCAAACTATATTTCTTATGTGTGCACATACATATTAGCATAATAGTACATTTCTTTTTCACTATACATGCATATATTTCCTACCATAGGAGGTGACCGTTGGTTGCTCTCTTGTAGAAACTCCTCTAGCGTCACCATCTCACTTCCAGGAGATGACGGACGGGCCTTAGTTCGAACCCCGCCTCCGCGCTGCGGTTGGGCCCTCTGGGGTGCGTGGTCGTATGGAAGGGTGGAGCTACGTGACAGAGTCTGTTGTGATTGGCTCAGACCCATGACATCGTCACTAGAGAGGCTGGCTGAGCGAGCCTGACGATCTGATGAGTCTAAGACGGTTAGAAATATCGAGTTAGTACTGACTGAAACTGGGTACCACTTCAGTGGCTGGAAACCTGAGGTTTTTAGGACAGAATATTGTATATAAAACATGTATGAGCTGTATATAGACTGGGTCATTTCACTTTGTTATTCATCTAATGTTATACATTATCAGTAATAGATAATAGCAATTTCTCTTTTATTCATATAAATATTCTGCCTGCTGCCCAATTGTGGGCCGCAGAGCACTATCTAGAGGGTTCCGAGATACTGCCAAAAGGTTAGAATAAATCAAAAAAGCTAGGTAGCTGTTATTAGTATCTGTTCATATTACATCTTTTCTTTTATATATACTCAAGAATTCCCATAATAAATGACTCCCCTTAAACTTGGAGATCTATTGTTCACTGGCAACATATAAAGAAATTGTGTAAATGGGAAGAAGACATAATTAGACTGGAACATATAACACAAAAATTGGAACATGTTGGGACCCGTTGTGTTACCTTGGGATACATAACCTTTCAATTCTAAAGACCGGAATATGATATTCATAACTATATTTTCATGGTGTGTAATCACCTGAAACTAAGAATGGTTTTGTTTTGGTTAGCTTAGAATGAGCCCTTCATATGTACATAGCAGGTCCTCTTCATGGAGTCCACCATGATACACCACCATGTTTCTACAGTAGCCCAGAACGGACAAACCAAACACTGGCTCTAGAGAGACTTTCATGTTTTTACATCACCGAAAGGCTACCTTAGTCCTCATGCATATAGAATAGATGCAATGGAAATTACTTGGATACATTGGCATTACTGCTGTATGGATTGCAAAATTGTAAAATTATGGACATCTTATCTATTGGAAGAGAATATGGAAGAACATTTATCTTCCATCAGGTAGTGATAATCACCAACTGATACAAAATGCTACACAGCTATTATCTGTCTACAAGGTAATGTTGTCGGCTGAGGCTGAGCCCAAGCCCAACATGCTTTCTGTGTAACCTGAAGACTGTTAGTACATGTGTACGTATGTTTTTTGAGTGTACTTCAGTTTCACAGTTTTGGAGTCAAGTGACTGACATAAAATCTGATATCATTGTATTACTGAATAAGGATTTTTCTCCTGATATATTAAACAGAGGGTTTATCACAATATAGATACCTCCACATACTCAATCTTTGAATTAATAGATATTTCTTTCATAATGTATTCATCTTAGAACTGTCAAATGCATCTGTGAAGAAGCTAAAAGGAGAACCCTAAGAGGCCATTAAAAGAGCTGCTGATATCCTCCATGTAAAATATGATTGTAGCTATATTTTTACTTTGATATGAGGAAGTGCGAGATTGAGGGTTCACATGCCTTGCTTTAGTGTACAATGATGATTGAGATATATATATATATATATCTCAATCATCATTG
>NW_022284801.1:0-4001 GCF_004355925.1 Anarrhichthys ocellatus
AATATATATATATATTTATTTATTTGAAATCTTAATTTAATCAGGCAGCTTCATTGAGATTAAGTTAACATACAGGTAAAGTAGTACTGTACTTACTAGTACACCATACCAATGCCATAGAGAGCATATCATGTTAGAAGTGTGTTTGTATGAGGTTCTTCTCCACAGTCAGAGTTCTACTACAGTAGAAGGAGCAAAGTAAAGTTCTGCTGTGGACGTATTTTAGACTCCTAAAAGAATCTCTATCAGTTTAGGTGAACGCTTTATTTAGAGTATTTTCACCTCTTTACGTCGCTGTCAGACAGACCTTGATGACGAGGAACTGAAGCTGTTATTCGTGCTCTCTTCAGAGACTCCAGACTCCATTCATACCGTACATTTAGTCGTTTCACCTCACAGGACACAGGAGTTGTTGATTCTTTGAGGTGTAGAAGTGCTTTGCTCCCGTGCTGGTTCTCCTTCTACTGTAGTGAAACACTGACCGTGGAGAAGAACCTCGTACAAACACACTTTACCTATAAGTCAAAGAACAACACACGTTTGAGTTATAACGTTTTCACATGACGAGAATAATTCCCTTCAGTGAGGTTTGTCTTCGTACTCGTGGCACACTTTATTTTTACCAACATGTCTTACATGAGATGGATCTGGAAGATAATCTGGAAGTGGAAATTCAAACTCAAACCAACAAAAAAAAGTCATATATTTCCTGTTTCAGCCAGATTCATCAGATAATGAAATATTACACTGAGACCTGAAGTAAACAGCACCGTGACGTTAATAACAGGGATGAAGTTTCACTCCTTCTTTGCCTGCTTTATGTCATTTATCATTTCATTGCCATGTGTTGTTGTTTGTGTGTCTTTGTGTGTCTTTGTGTGTCTTTGCGTGTCTTTGTGTGTCCTCCTCATCATGCTGTGATCATCCAGAGGAAGGAGGCCGACTGCCCCGCCATGCCCAAAGCCTGCACCTGCACCCAGGACAGCAAAGGCCCCCCCGGCACTGCCGGACCACCGGTGAGCCGCGCAAAACTACACCAAGCACTCAGTCAGAACACTGTGATCTGATATGTGGATCAATGTGCACGAGGAAGTATTTAGAGTGTTAGCAGAGAGCAGCAGTGAGACTTTGTTTCTGCAGCACATGAATGCAATGCGGTCACTGAGATGGATGAAGAGACACCGAACCAATGCGTGATTCATGTGCCGGTTGAGTTGCGTAGAGGCCGGGTTGGTCATCCTCTTCAAGAACCTTGTGGTTTAAATTGTCTTTACATCCTGAGAGACATGAATAAATCAGCTGCTCTGACAAAGAGAAGAAATAGGTCGTAGGCACCTTTGGCGCTCATTGCCCGTGACTTGAGTCTTCAACAAGCAGCTAGCTTGACAGCTGTGAGTGCTAACAATAGCATGTTTTTGTGTTGACGTTCACATTGATCATTTTGGGGGGGAGTGGCTTCAGAGGGAGGCCTGATTGGACGGGCTGTCGGTGTTGACGACAGCTAGATTTAGCAGCATCTGCTCGCTGCACTGGGCTGGTTTTTACTTGGATAATTATTCAAATCTAGCAAACTCAAGATTACCAAACCAAGTTTCACAGCAATATGTGTGTCCTGCTCAATGGAAACAGCAGTCAGGACTAGAAATAGGTGGAACTCAAACATGTCTTTAGTGCAGAATAACAGTTATGATGCCATAAATCAAGTTGTATTTCTTTAATCATTTATTTTACAACAATTGGAAAGCAGTGGAATCTAAATGTGTGTCCTGTCCTCTCGTCTGTGCTCTGTGTAAACAGCCTGTAGTTTCTGTTTTAGTCACATGACTGTTAATCCGAGTCCATCGTGGCATCTGAAGAGCAAATCGTTTAATGTTTTGAACAGAATTACTGCAAAACGGTTTATTTTTTGCCAATGTTTTGAACGAGACACGTAGAATGAAGTGATTTTGACAATTTTAAACTTCAATTTGCTTGCTCTTTCTGATGGACACATGATGTGTTCAAGGACTCCCGGAAAGTTAAAAATCCGACGATAATGTGTTTTTACAGTCTCTGGCTCTGATAGATGGTGTAGGGATAGATGCTATTCAAACCCAGCAGCAGGTTTTGGGGGTTCAGAGGGTTTCTTGTATCTCAGCTGGTTGGTCAACTTTGTGAATATCTGTACACACACACACACACACACGCGCACACACACACACACACAGCATTAACACACTGTGAATCTGAATGTGTTGACTGTGTACTCGTAATCAACTCCTGCTGTTTGTGTTTCAAACAGGGAGGCCCAGGAATCCGAGGAGCGCGAGGTGATCGTGGAGAGCCCGGCCCGGTGGTAAGTCGTGCTGGTTTTAAGTCGTGACTGTCGACACTCTGTGATTTTATCGAGCTTGTTCTGAGAAAAACCACCGCTGTACAGACCGACAAGGAGGTGGACTCTTTCTCTCCGTTATCTTGATGCTTTAAGAAGTCGTAGCTGCCAAACCGATGTTTTACACTCTGGACTTTTCTCCTTTTAACGTCTTAAGAGACATTTAGTTGTTTACTTAAACTGATCTACATGAATTAGATGTTCATTGCACCATGTAATGGCTGTAGAATAATGACGACATTGGCGTTTGGATTGGTTCTCCTTATGCTTCAACTTCAATATGTAGTTCTGTCCACCGGGTACCAAGGAAGTGCATCAACTACTGCTCAACCAAAGCCGTTAGAGGATAGTGCTTCTGTTTCCCACAGTAACTATCCCCAGTTACCAAAGAGTCACTGTGAGTTCTTGGCAGTTAAAATCCTCCTGAGTCCTGAGTCCTGAGTCCTGAGTCCTGAGACCTGAGACCTGAGTCCTGAGTCCTGAGTCCTGAGTCGTTAGTAGTTTGTAGTTTCTAGGCTCTCAGGAAGATGTAAAGCATCCCGTTGGCTTTGTGACAGCGGCGCCAACAATAGTACCACTTAGAAACGGTAAACGTTGTCTATTTCCACTTTACATCCTGTCATCTTCTTCTACTTTTATTTTTTGCCTTTATTCTTGGTTACGGTGATCTTTTGTGCATGAATGCATCTGCACATTGTTTGCACAGATTAGACACTGCATATCACAGGAACACATTGTAAAGCCCTCACTCACTGTAGGCTGGTTGGCCGTCTCTGACCTTTCAAAGGCTCAGTCATTGAGACCACTGATGGAGCACTGAACGGGCCGACCAGACACTTTGGCCCCCTGGCCTTCACCTACAAAATATCACTGAAAGAGACGCATACTAACCAGCAAGAGACTCAAAATAAATACAAAGAGACACAAAAATATCAGTGTAAATTAAATAATATTGACTCTTCGGCCAGCTGTAGTTGTTATACGAACAGACATTTCACTGAATTTACTACAAACAATAAAAACTCTTAAGCTTTACTTAAACGTTCTTTATTTTGATATGATCTCATTTATTTGAACATCAGATATGAATGTTGTCATTTGATGCATTATATTAGAGCCAGCTTGAAGCTAATTCTTATTCTATAATACAATGAAACAACAACTCTCAACTTAAAGGTCGGGACACATAATAAGCACACATTGACCACATCAACAAGAATTCTGTTCCAGGACAGTAACCAAAGGTAGAGAGTGGAATGCAGAGTCAGCGGTTACAGAGTTTGGGAGCTGATGTACATTTAACATCAATAACTGCACAAGTAGTGATAGAAGGTGCTCTATGAGAGGGGATTATTTTATGACTAAACACTACAATCGCCGCTCGTATTTTGTGGATAAATTTGGATTTAAATGAGAGTTTTCAGATCAAACAGTTCTGGGGAGTGTCTGAGGAGAACCGCCCACTGGGGAGCTCCCCCGAGAACTAAAGCGGTCCTTCGCAGCTCCGACTGTAAAGTGAACACATATCGGGTAAACTTTGTCTGTAATTCAATTTCCTTTCTTTCTGAAACTCTTTCTTTATGAGGTCGTATCTGGTCTGCAGCTGGTCTCTCTCTTCTGTGACGTTGAT
>NW_022284802.1:0-4000 GCF_004355925.1 Anarrhichthys ocellatus
ATATATATATATATATATATATATATATATTTATATATATATATTATCATGATAATATTATTATCCTATATTATTATAACATTGAATCTAATATGAACAGATGCCATCCTTTGTGTTTTACTGATGAACAATTTCTTTTTGTCTCGCTTATAAATTATTTAACATATTTTCACTCATGATAAAACGTATTTTTAACGGCAGTAAAGATGGGTCACACACAAATAAGCTCCTCATTTAGAAATGAGGCCTCGTGGTTTTTCATTTTTCAAAAGTGGGTCAATATAAAAAAAGATATAAATGATCTGTACTGACTTTCCAGAGTGTGTTCCTATGGCGACCACGGCTCCACTGGGATGGAAGTCTGCACAGTGTCCGTGTTCCTGAGGAGAGACAGAGCTGTCAATCATCCGTCCATCATTAATCCGTCCATCGTTCATCCGTCCATCAATCAATCATCGGTCCATCATTCATCCATCGTCCCGTATTCATCTGTCCATCATTCATCCGTCCAGCATTCATCAATCATCCATCCATCGTGCCGTATTCATCCGTCCATCATTCATCCATCGTCCCGTATTCATCCGTCCATCAATCATCCATCCATCGTCCCGTATTCATCCGTCCATCATTCATCCGTCCATCATTCATCCATCCACCCATCAATCATCCATCCATCGTCCAGCATTCATCCGTCCATCAATCATCCGTCCATCGTCCCACATTCATCCGTTAATCATCCCACATTCATCCGTTCATCGTCCTCTTACCTCCAGAGTGCGGCTCCATTGGAGACTGTGGTCCACGGAGCTCCAGACCAACACCAGCCGGTCCTGAGCGCACGTCAGGAACAAACCTCTGGACGGGTGAGAGGCCAAACCCCACAGCTCATCTGTGTGACCCTGAACACATCACGACACACACTGAAGACCCTGAACACATCAGACGCACACTGAAGACCCTGAACACATCAGACACACACTGAAGACCCTGAACACATCACGACATGCACTGAAGACCCTGAACACATCACGACATGCACTGAAGACCCTGAACACATCAGAGCGGTCTCACCTGGACCTCCACCTGGAAGCCGTCATTGAAGGTTCCTCTGAGGATGAAGTTACGGGACGTCCCGACCAGAAACTCGTCCCCCTTCCCCTCAGACACGGCTCTGATGGTTCCGTACTGATCCGGCACCTGGATACAAGCAGTCATGTGACCTCAGTCAGGCTACATACGTATTTTGTAACTCCTATTTTTAATCTTAGTCTTCTAATCATCAAGTTTTAACTTGAAATTTAGGATTTTTTACACAAATTGCAGCAAATAAAGAGCTGACAGTGTTTGTGTGTTACCGGTTTACTAGTACAGCTATCCTTATGAGGACCAACTTAAGTTTTAGACCTTCAGAGTGAGGACATTTTGGCTGGTTCTCACTTTGGGACAGATCTGTTTGAACGTTCACGTTAGAGTCAGGCTTAAGTTGTGATGGTGAAGGTTATGGTAAGGGGATGCATTATGTCAATGAGTGTCCTCACAAAGATAGAAGTACAAGGTTTAGTGTGTGTGTGACCTCGATGTCTCGATCAGCTCTCAGTTCGTGGTCCCACAGGATGATTTTTCGGTCTTTTCCTCCTCCGGTCAGCAGAGTGCCGCTCCTCATCTCACACACACAGAACACGCTGCCCTCATGAGCTTTCACCTGACGACTGATCTGAAACGCTGCACGCGCACACACACACACACGCACACACGTACTCTGATGAACTGAAGTCTTTATAAAGAGTGTGTGATGATTCAGAAACTAAAAGCTCATCTAAATATTTAGTCCACATGTTTCAGGACTCTGCTGAATGATTCTCTGTTTGAGTTGCAGTTCCAGCTCCAACCAGCAGGAAGCAGCAGATACACACAAAACACTTCCTGTTTATTCAGGTTTCTTTGTCTTCCTGTTTGAACAAACCTGCTGCTGAAGACTTTAAGACATTTTTCTTTTGCTCCGTTTGATACGGAATCTGTTTCTTACTTTAACTCTTTAATGTCTAACTGTGTGTAACATGAACTTTAACATGTTTGGTCTGAATCTCTTCTGTTATTGAAGCTTTCAGCAGTCTCAACGTTTAATTCTTTGCATGGCTGCTCTTCAAACCAGTTTAATAACTCTAAAACCATTACTGAAACTGGGAGTGTTGAATTGAGTTTATATCTGAGACAAAGTCAACAGGAGTCTGTCTGATATCTTTAGTTAATGAAACACGTTCTAGTGTAAATATCAAATGTTTCTTACCTGAGATGGAACAATTTAAAAAAGTGTTAAAATCTTCCAGTAAAGTGTCTAAATGTACACTAAAGGTAAATAATAAAAGTTATACAACGTCCCATGTTCATGTGATTTCTGATAAATACTGTTTATATTGATTAATTCACTGTGATACTATTATCTATATGTGGTGTCTCTGACCAATCACAGCTCTTGTTTTCTATACGTGGTTGTTTTGTTGTTTTGCTTTTTGTTCCCTTTTCTTACTTTGAATTGCATGTTTTTTACATTGTGTTGTAGTATTTTGCACAGACCCGAGGAAGACTAGTTTCTAACTTGGTAGTACTAATGAGGATTCCAGTGAAATAAAGTTAAATAAATACTCACCTCTGGGTCCCTTCCCAGTGGGGGTCTCAGCAGAGCTCCTGGTCCAGACCAGCAGGACCCCTCCAGAGTCTCCGGTCAGGATGTCTCCAGTACTAAGGAACGCCAGACACTGAACGAACTTCGGTTTCTCGTATTTCTTAAAACAGGACAGGAAACAGGGTTAGAGTTAGACCTGGACTAAAGACTGGGAATAGAGTTAACCCAGGACTACAGAGTTAAACCAGAACTACAGACCCAGACAAAAGAGTAAAACCATGACTACAGCCCAGTACTAGAGGGAGACCAGGACTACAGACTTAGAATACAGAGTAAAACCAGGACGAGAGACATGAATGAACTCGCCAGTATGTATTTCTTCTGTAAGATGAAGTTTCTTAGTCATTCAGGTCAGAGTCAACAACAGCTTTACCGTCCTTCCAGATATCAATAAATCAAAGTGATCAATAAAGGGGCGGATCCATCACAATCAATATGATGAGGTCCTAACCCAATGAACATAATAAAGATAATGTCTGATTCAGCTGCTGAGCTTTCATTTTTGATCTTTAATTATATTGGGGCGATTGTGGCTGAGTCGTAGAGTGGGTCATCCTTGTTGATGTGTCCTTGGGCAAGACACTTAAGCCCAAATGCTCCCGAAGGCTTTTCAATCGGTGAATGAATGTGTGTGAATGAACATGTTAAAGTAGTCAGAAGCTACAAGTACAAGTCTATTTACCATATATATATACACACAGGTGCTGGTCATATAATTAGAATATCATCAAAAAGTTCATTTATTTCACTAATTCCATTCAAAAAGTGAAACTTGTCTATTATATTCATTCATTACACACAGACTGATATATTTCAAATGTTTATTTCTTTTAATTTTGATGATTATAACTGACAACTAAGGAAAATCCCAAATTCAGTATCTCAGAAAATTAGAATATTGTGAAAAGGTTTAATATTGAAGACACCTGGTGCCACACTCTAATCAGCTAATTAACTCAAAACACCTGCAAAGGCCTTTAAATGGTCTCTCAGTCTAGTTCTGTAGGCTACACAATCATGGGGAAGACTGCTGACTTGACAGTTGTCCAAAAGACGACCATTGACACCTTGCACAAGGAGGGCAAGACACAAAAGGTCATTGCAAAAGAGGCTGGCTATTCACAGAGCTCTGTGTCCAAGCACATTAATAGAGAGGCGAAGGGAAGGAAAAGATGTGGTAGAAAAAAGTGTACAAGCAATAGGGATAACCGCACCCTGGAGAGGATTGTGAAACAAAACCCATTCAAAAATGTGGGGGAGATTCAGAAAGAGTGGACTGCAGCTGGAGTCAGTGCTTCAAGAACCACTACGCACAGA
>NW_022284803.1:0-4062 GCF_004355925.1 Anarrhichthys ocellatus
ACAGGTGAGGAGGTCTCCTTTGATTTCACCACTTCATTCACCACATGCGTTTCTATTCCTAGTTGTAAGTGAATATTGAGGTGACTTAAATCATTGTGTGGGTCATCCCTTCTGTTGCTAATCCGATAGATGCTAACTCTTTGGTTCTATTGGTTGACTGTCCCTGTTAAAGGTGTGTTTTAGTGAGTGTAACATCAGTGACATTCACCTGAACAGGTGTGTTTGTTTTTCCAGATCCACACGGCTCGTCTTCCTCGGCTGCAGACTCCACCCTCTCCTGGCTGGGAGTGATGCGCCACCTGCTGGTAGTGTCCCCGTACTGCGTCGCCACCATCCTCATGGTGTCCGTGTTCCGACACAGGCCCACAGGTAGCACTGAGCCTCTGGTGGGAGTCAGTGAGGCTGCACATTCACCGTGTTCCCCATGTTAGCTTAGCACGGTAGCGTGCTAGCATTAGCTGATTATCGAGTGTCTTTAGTTCTGCCGGTATTTGGTCATAAACCAACAAATCAGACGCATTAACATGTCGACCTGTTGCAATCAATCGATCGATCAAATCACAACGTGCTTCATGGCGAATAACTCGTCAGATGATCCATTAAATGATTATGTAACTCTGCAGGAAGGAACCAGCCTGTTGTTATGACGACGTCTCCACCCAGCGAGGATGACGAGGGATTGGACCAAGCGTACGATGATGTCATTGCTGACGTCACCACCGAGTATCGATTCTAAACTTTGTTGTTGTTTTGTATAGTTAAATATATGTTTTTACGTCGTGTTTTCAGCTTCTCTGTCGTGTTCGTCCGTTCTCGTGAACTCGATATCTCAGGAACATCTGGAGGGAATGTCTTCAGATTTAGTCACAAACACCTGGACTCAAAGGTGAACTGATCGCTGTGGTCTTTAATTGTTACTTTGATGCATTTCCTCTTGATTGTATTTGGCTTCACAGCTGAAAAACTACAGTTTTATTAAAACCTCTTGCACACGACGCCTCCAAATTTGGGGGCTCTCGGGCTCAGAACCCCTGAAAATCATGTTCGGAAAATAGCCTTATTCTTCGGCAATAATGTGGATTGGTCCAGTTTTTATCCGGATTAAACGGCAACGTATGGGCAACACTATCATATAAGTCACTTCTTACACATTCCAAACACAACTATAGACTACTCATATAAGCATCTAGAAAACGTGGCATAAAAGCATGAAATCCTGGCCAGAAATGGCCGTTATGAGTACCGCAAATCAATGTTTGCACCCTGATGCTAGCGGCTACCTAGCTTTGCAATGCATTTAATAGCATTAGCACTCGTGGCCAAACGCGTAAATAACTTCGGTTTTTCCGCTCCGTGGGAGCACTGGACAGCTGTGAGTGGTCAAACGTACCTTCGTACTGCCCTCCGCCGAAAAAAATCATAGGTATGTGGCCAAGTTTTATGAAAAATGAGTGCAATAACGTCGCAGATTATCCGTTTCAAAGCTGGAGTCATTGTTGCCAACTGCATCCTGTTTACTTCCGAGCTGTTTCCAGAATAAGAGCGGTCAATCCAGCATGGGTGAGCAGTCAGACTTCCGGCGAGCGAAAATTTACGCCTGGGGAGACGTGGCACTTCTTGCAACTTTACTGGTTGAAACTTCTGTCAATCAACACCAAATTCGACTCAGGCCTTCCTGAGACTCTGACGCATTGAAGGAGGGCTTATTGACTGAAATCGACCGATGATAGGCTGAGATACAGCCCCATACACACATGAACTGAGAAAATCCTATAGATGACAGCCAGAAACAGGCTCTGATGATGTTAGGAATCTCAAAATGATTCCTAACATCTGTATTTGGATGTATTGAATAATATGAGTGATAAAAAAGTGAAATATATAGTTATATAGTATATAAAAGTACAATGTAAGAGCTGCAACAGCTGGTTCGAAAATGATGACCTCGCTTGACCGCTCTCTACTAAAGCCTCTTATTCTTCACTTTATCCCACTTCAACCTTTATTCAACAACTACTGATCGGTTGTGCTATGATTTGGGAGAGTTTTTAGGGAGATATCTGCATTATTTCAGCAACCTTATATCAATAAAAGTGATTTTTTTTCAGGCGAACCTGATTATTTTCAATTTGAGCTGTGTAATGTCTTCATTACTATATTAACCAGCAACATATACACAATATTACCCATCTGAACAATGTCACAAGTGTTGTGATCTGACTATATCAACAAAAATTATTGAAATAGACCTTGTAGTTACAGAACTATGGTCACTTTAATATGGGTATGCTATTTTCGAGCAGAGGCCTACAAATAGGGCCCGAGCTAAAGAGTAAGTATGAACAACAAATGAACATGTTTATAAAGTATGAATAACAAATGAACATGTTTATAAAGTATGAATAACAAATGAACATGTGTATAAAGTATGAATAACAAATGAACATGTTTATAAAGTATGAATAACAAATGAACATGTTTATAAAGTATGAATAACAAATGAACATGTTTGACTTGGGCGCCCCCTGGTGGTAGAATCAACACAATGATTTAAGTTTTCAAACTCTTTTAGATTAAAATGTGTTTATCACTGATGGTTGTATTGAATTATTATATTTGATAGCCCAATAAAATATATATATATTTTACGATGAGTGAGTAGGAATTTAGGATATTGAAGAAATAAAGAACCATCATTTGATATCTGACAATGCAGAGGTGGTGTAACTAAATGTAACTAACTATATTTACTATGAACTATGACAAACAATGTATTTGATTTCATTTCGTAATAAATTCTAGGTGAGTTCTGTAATGGTATTTCTTTACGTAGTATATATATTTCTACTCAGTATATTGTATTCATGCATAAGTAACTTCACGGTGTCTCTGTTGAGCAGAAGAAGAGTTCTCTAACTAACTGTGTTCTATGAGGATGTTCCAGCACCAAGGCCTTTGGGCCGCTGCTTTGGTTGCTGCCCGTTTGTTGTTCATTGTTGTTCCTTTCAGTCTGAGACCGTAATGTCTGTAACATCAGCCGTTGGCCCCACCTCTGCTCCTTCTGTATAAAGAAAGCTTGTTCACGTTGTTCTTGGTTCTTCCTCACTGAGACTGAACGCATCCTGTTGTGATGATTGAACCTTCTCTGAGCAGAGAATAAATACACAGAAGGGAACCTCTGGTCTTTGGTGTTCTTTATTTCTGCATCCAAAGACTCACACAGAGCATGTACAGGATATTCTTTCCCACCACAGTTCAGAAGTGATGCTCCGTGGTGGCAACAGTGATGACGTCATCGTAGTCATCATCCAATCCCTCCTCAGCCTGAGTGGGCGAGGTCATCACCATGGAGACAGGCGGGTCACTTCCTACATTCAGAGCGAGTTAGAAAGAGAAAGTAGATCAATAAGAGGAGTCAATCATGAACACTGGAGTGATTTGGTTGGTTGGTTGGTTGATTGATTGATTGATTGATTGATGGATTGATGGATTGATGGGTTGTGTGGCTAAGTGGATAGCAGGGCCATCTTTCAATCAGAGGGTCAGCGGTTCAATCCCCGGCTCCGGCTCTGCTAGTCGCATGTCGATGTGTCCTTGAGCAAGACACTTAACCCCAAAATTGCTCCCGTAGCTGTGCCTACGGTGTAGAAATGTGATAGACTCTGAATTGTAAGTCGCTTTGGATAAAAGTGTCTGCTAAATGACTGTAATGTAACTGTAATGTAATGTAATGTAATGTTGATTGGTTGATTGATTGATGGGTTGATTGATTGGTTGATTAGTTGATTGATTGATTGATACCTGTGGGTCTGCGTTGATATAAAGACACCATGATGAAAGTGGAGATGCAGTACGGACAGAACACCACCAGGTGGCAGACCAGTCTGATCACAAGGTGGGAGGGGTCTGAGGCAGGGGGCGGGGCCGAGGTAGAGGGTGGAGTCCATGTCGAGGCAGGGGGCGGAGCTTCAGAGGTCTGTTTACCTGCAGACAGAATCCCATGTGGTCAGGTGAACATGTGGTGAATGAAGTGGTGAAATCAAAGGAGACCTCCTCACCTGT
>NW_022284804.1:0-3999 GCF_004355925.1 Anarrhichthys ocellatus
TAAGTGTACCTGTGGCAGATCCATGATAAAATCATAGGCATTAGCCTGATAAAGTGCCAAATAAAAAATACACTTTGAAAAACTGTAATGACTCTTCGCAGAAATCATGACCCTGTTAGTCAACATACCTTATAGTGAGCAGTTTCATATATGATGACAATCCAATTGATTAACATCCATTTATTTATATATACACACGTATATATCTATATCTATAACCATCTGTTATAGTGAGGACACCTGCCTAAGTCGGGGGAGCAAACATGAAGAAATCAACTAAATTCACAACAACAACAGATAAAAGAGGTAAGTGATCTATTTTCATTGCAAAAGAACAGATACAATAATAGAGTTCTATAAAAAAAAGCAAGTAACAATAGGTAACTGAATATAGCTTTACTTCTTTTTCTAGCAGACACTGAGAATGGGTAAGTTGTAATGATTGACATCTCCCACAATAAACTACTGTATGTTTCAGAACACGTTGCCTGCAGTGGTTATGTTGTTGTTACTTTAATGTACATGTGTTACAGAGATGAGAAGAAAAAAGAAAATACTCTGAGTGTTGGATACTTTCAGCTGGTAAATACTGTGTTTTTGTGCCTTTTGTTCTCAAACAGTGGTGGAAAGTAACTCAGTATATTTTACATTACTTTACATTCATATGACACTTTTGTCCAAAGGGACAAAATAAGTGCTTTTACACAACGTAGCACCAAGAGGGTATCGCTTTCACACAGATAACTAACAGCCTGTCCAGTGCTCCAGTAAGAGTGTTTAGAGATTTGCTTTTGAATTTTGATTTGTTTGAAACATGCTAGCAAGGTTGTTGAGATGTAATCTATAAAGGTGGGTTTTTAGCTTGATGAAGATATTTACATCAGTCCTGTGTATCAATGTTGAGCTACTTGAGTATCTCTATTCCACTATATTTTCTTTCTGCCTTTGTTACTGGTTAACAGGTTAAGATTTAACATAAAAACACGCTATAAGCTTTTAAAATGTTATGTTATCCGTTACAGAGGCCATTTTTCTACAGAATGAGTACTTTGGAACTTCAACTTGCTTATAATAATCATGTACTTGACAGCTTATATTACTCATGTACCTTTACATAAGTAGGATTTAGTTTGTCAGACTTTTACTCGTGTTGGACTATTTCACATTGTTGCATTAATTATGTAAAGGATCTGAGTCATTTATGTACCCCTCTACACCACTGTTATTTACCTCTTCTTTGATTTGATCATCAAGAATAAAAATTAAAACAAAATGGGTTGCAAATTGAATTCAAATTTGTGTTTGCAGTTTCGCTTTGCCACTTGCAAAGACACCTTGATGATGGTAGTAGGGGGTTTGTGTGCCATCATACACGGTGCAGCTTCACCTCTCATGCTTCTGGTATATAGCAGGATGACAAACACGTTTGTGTCTTATGAGATTGAGGTCCAAGCACTGAAAGATGAAAATAGGACATGCAACAACAACACTATCTATTGGAAAAATGGCTCCATATATGAAACAGCTGAAAACAGCTCTGTCTACTGCGGGTAAGTTGTTAAACTGTTCATGTGATTGTTGTTGCAGTTGAAAAGCGGCTGTTACTTATTTATTCTCTCTGCAGGGTGGATATTGAAGCAGAGATGACCATGTTTGCATATTACTATGTTGGGATTGGATTAGGAGTTATGTTTGTTAGTTATTTTCAGGTATGTATTTATGCTTGCCGTATTCAGCCTCAATTTTAAAACCATCTTAAGAAAGTATGACTTCTGACATTGTTGCACATCAGTCACAGAAATAACTTTGTAGAACTCTGATTGTTCACCGTAGATTTTCTTCTGGATGTCAGCAGCTGCAAGACAAATTGATAAAATGAGAAAGACTTATTTCAGAAAAGTAATGCAAATGGAGATCGGATGGTTTGACTGCAACCCTGTTGGTGAACTGAACACAAGGATGTCAGAGTGAGTTGGGGCTCTTAAAGATCAGGCTCTTATCAATTCATAGCAGGGAGAGTGTTCAGAATAGCTTCTCTGTTCCTTTACAGTGATATCAGCAAGATCAACAATGCCATCGCTGACCAGGTGTCTATCTTCATCGAGAGGATCTCTACGTTCGTGTTTGGCTTCATGGTTGGATTCATTGGTGGATGGAAGCTGACTTTGGTGGTCATATCAGTGAGCCCACTGATTGGCATAGCTGCTGCACTAATGGCCATGGTAAAGTTGTGAATCGAACAATGATTTCTTAGTACTGGGATGGAGTAAATTGCTACAGTGCGTGGTATCATATGTCACAAAAAAATGTAATAATCTTGAAGATTATCATACAAATAAATTACTGCTAAGTCCCTATCTATCGCCGAATGAGGTAACACAATGGTGATTGAGCCTATGGCCCACTGTTGAAAGCCTTTGCTTTCTTAATTGCAGTTCTTAATTGCAGTATGAAGAACTGAGGGTCTGAGGTGACTTTCCCAGGAAAGGGGAGACTGTTGAGATCTCTGGGAAGTGAGATCGACCGCTTATCGGCATCGGTGCCGCCATAGAAAATTGTTTTGGAGATCTTCGGATTGTACCTTTAAATATGCTTTCTAATGTTTTTGTGTAATTCTTGTTGCTGAAGGCTGTGGCCAGGCTGACAGGACGAGAGCTAACGTCCTATGCAAAGGCAGGGGCAGTGGCTGACGAGGTCCTGGCATCCATCAGGACAGTAGCAGCGTTCGGTGGGGAGGAAAAAGAAATTGAGAGGTATTTCGTAATTTTGTAAGATCACAAGAAGTTGTTCTGCTTTGCAAATGATGATGAGCCATAACCCCATGATTCTGAATTAAACTGAAATGTGACATTTGTACAGATATGACAGAAACCTTGCAGAAGCTCAGATCTGGGGAGTGAAAAAGGGCACGATCGTGGGCGTTTTTCAAGGATACATGTGGTGCATCGTTTTATTGTGTTTCGCTTTGGCCTTTTGGTATGGATCTAAGTTGGTCATAGACACCAAGGAGCTGTCTCCTGGTGCTCTTATTCAGGTATGTGAAAATTAATTAATTCAACTTCTGATACTCTATAACATATAATATGAGTGTTTGAAAGGCAGTGGCCTTTGTTTCACCATGAAGCTGCTATGTTTTTTCAGGGGTTCTTTGGAGTACTCATGGCGGCCATTAACCTGGGCCAGGCCTCACCCTGCCTGGAGACATTCGTTTGTGGTTGTGCTGCAGCGAAAAACATCTTTGACACGCTTGACCGGGTAAAATCTGAATGCTACTTAAGACTTTATTGCAGCTATAATACAGATTTGAAAGAGAACATTTGAAGAAAAATAATCTTCAATGTAAAATAACATTCTGTGCTGTTATGCTCACAGGAACCAGAAATTGATTGTTTCTCAAAAGAAGGTCACAAATTAGACAAAGTAAAAGGTGACATTGAGTTCCTTAATGTCACTTTCTACTACCCATCCCGGCCTGAAGTCAAGGTACATTTCTTCCACACACATTTCTTTGTGTCAATTTTTCCCATTTCAAAATTTAACTCACAAAGAGCAAACTACTTTTTTCAGATTTTAGATGATCTGAGCATGCAGATCAAAGCAGGAGAAACCACTGCTTTTGTGGGACCAAGTGGATCTGGGAAGAGCACCACAATCCAGCTCCTCCAAAGGTTTTATGACCCAAAGGAAGGAATGGTAACAATCTGAGCAACTGCACAGACACACAAGACATCACTGGAGAAGTTGAAGGCTTCGGTGTAATGTCACATATGTAATTATCGTTCTCAGGTGACTTTGGACGGCCATGACATTCGCACTTTAAACATCCAGTGGCTCCGATCTCTCATTGGTATTGTAGAGCAGGAGCCAACGCTGTTTGCTACAACCATTGCAGATAACATCCAGTTTGGTCGACCTGGAGTAACCATGGAAGACATCATCCAGGCGACAAAAGAGGCTAATGCCTATGATTTTATCATGGATCTGCCACAGGTACACTTA
>NW_022284805.1:0-2191 GCF_004355925.1 Anarrhichthys ocellatus
CCCCCCCCCACCTCCTCTTCTCTGTCTTCATTCAAAGTATTTTCAAAATAAAATGCCGCTAACGTGCTTGTGCTGTGGACCAATCAGGGGGCAGCATGTGGTGGTGGCGGTGACCTATGAGACGTCTCCGTCGGCGTCAGCGCTGCAGTGGCTCTCACCTGAGCAGACGGCTGGGAAGAAACAACCGTACCTGTTCAGCCAGTGCCAGGTGAGCCCATCAGTTGTGGTCATAGTATCTGCGGTAGTACCGATCTGCGGTAGTACCGATTGTGGTATTGATCTGAATAAACTTTTATTACAAGTAAAGCTAGTTAGACTAGTTAAACTAGTCAACAGTTAGTCCATTTCATCGTATTAAATAACGTGTTATTATAGATTCATTGTTGGTAAAACATCTTGGTAACCAAAATGTTATAAATGTGAATATTGACTAGTTTTCTTAAATACTTTCTGTCGATGGAATGATGAATCAACAACAATCATCAGAGTATTGACGGTTGAAATAACGGTCGGTGTTTCAGGAAGTTGTGTCATGAGATGAAGAAGTCGTCTGTTTGAGATGTCGACAGATTCTTTAAACCGTCGTCTTTGTTCCTCTTTTCTGTCCAAAGAGTTTCCTCTGAAGTATTGATCCACACAGACGTGTTCTAGAACTAGAAGGAAAGACAGGAAGTCAAGTTCTGGTTCTTAACGTTTAGACGCGACGAAGCTTCATTCCTTCATTCAGTTGTTTTGTTTTCTTCTTCTACGCCAACAATTATTAACCGTCTGTCTTTAACGCAACCACACAAACACTTAACCATGACTCACCTAACCCAGTTACATTACTTTACATTACAGTCATTTAGCAGACGCTTTTATCCAAAGCGACTTACAATTCAGAGTCTATCACATTTCTACACCGTAGGCACAGCTACGGGAGCAGTTAACCCAGTTAACCCAGTTAAACCAGTTAAACCAGTTAAACCACTACCCTAACTTGATCGGGCGTGAATTCACCAGCCGTAGTTTGTTGGACTCTGTGTCGTTTTGATGTTCAAGAGACGGAACAGATTATTTATGGATCCTAGTAAAGGATTGTGTTCACACAACTGTTAACCTGCCTGCAAGTCAGAGTGTTGGTAGAACAAACCTTGAAGTCTTTTAGTTTTCAGAGAAATAAAGAACAAAATACAGATTACTATTAATAATGCTTATAATAATGATGATGATATCAACACTTATCATCTCTACAATCAAGCAAGCTAAATAATGTTTCTCTGTGTCGTCTTAAAGGCTCATCACTGCAGGAGTGTGGTTCCCTGTCAGGACACTCCGTCTGTCAAACACACCTACTACGCTCAGGTAACGCACACATACACACACACCTACACATACATCTACACACACACCTACACACACACGTGAGAGACAATGCAAAGATGTTTGTTACGTCAAATTTGTGTCTCAGGTGTGCCCTGTGTCTTGTCTCTCAGATGTCGGTGCCTAAAGACCTGGTGGCCGTGATGAGCGCCATGAGAGACGGACAGGAAGTCGACCCTCAGGACAAAGACCGCATCGTCTACAGGTTCAGACAGCTGGTCAGTCCGCTCTCCTGCTCATAGCTCCTGTGACGTCACACATTCGTTAATAGGTTTCAGGAAGAAGATAAATCACAGAACTGTAGTTACATAGCCAGCTCTGTAGCGTACAGCAGGCTAGTTGGCCAGCTAGCTTGTGTACTTTAAATGTCCCTAAAACATGTGTTGATGTCAGAGTTTAAAGCTGATCGATCACTGTTTGACGTCTGCCGTTTGTCCTCAGGTGCCCATGCCGTCTTACCTGATAGCCATCGTGGTTGGAGCTTTGGAGAGCAGGTAATCCCTCTCGCCTGCTCACTGATGTCATCGTGGCACATGCAGCAGGTAAACAGTGTTTCTCTGCTCTGATTGGTTGACAGGGAGATCGGGCCGAGATCCAGAGTTTGGTCTGAGAAGGAGTTTGTGGACAAAGCAGCATTTGAGTTCTCTGAGGTGAGTCTCAGATACCAGTGAGCTTCATCCCACTGGTTCAACTGGAACCAGTCCAGACCTCCAACTCACCTCCACTTCAGCAATTCAATTCATCTGTAGAGTGTTGACTATGAGAGTCACGCTGTACTGTGACTGTGAGTCGCGCTGTACTGTGTCTGTGAGTCGCGCTGTACTGTGTC
>NW_022284805.1:2201-3998 GCF_004355925.1 Anarrhichthys ocellatus
GTCTGTGAGTCGCGCTGTACTGTGTCTGTGAGTCGCGCTGTACTGTGACTGTGAGTCGCGCTGTACTGTGACTGTGAGAGTCACGCTATCGTACATTCATTCATACCTGCACTGACACTAATGGTTTCATGTTCCCGTGTCAGACAGAGACCATGTTGAAGACAGCTGAGGACCTGGCAGGACCGTATGTTTGGGGTCAGTACGACATCCTGGTTCTTCCTCCGTCCTTCCCTTACGGAGGCATGGAGAACCCCTGTCTGACCTTCGCTACGCCCACCCTGCTGGTACACACACACACACACACACACACACACAGAACCCTAACAATGGTTATTATACCTGACCGGCATCATGTGACTGTTAATCAGCTGATCACTGTCCGTCTCTTCACAGGCAGGAGACAAATCTCTGTCCAATGTGAGTATGAAACCTCTGCTCACCTGTTCGCCTCATGTTCATCTCTGCTCACGTGGTCACGTGTTGTTGTTACTTCCTGTCAGGTGATCGCTCATGAGATCTCACACAGCTGGACCGGGAATCTGGTGACCAACAGGACCTGGGAGCACTTCTGGTAAACACAACAATCAGACTTCAGAAGAAAAGAAAATAACTTCATAAATGTTCCTTTATAGATTCAAATCGTTTTTTATTCAATTAAATGTAAAGAAACAAACCTGCTGATGGTCTTTCAAGGATTCTAGATTGTTGTTTGATTATTAATGTCTCATCATTAATCACTTGACCTGCAGGCTGAACGAGGGTCACACGGTTTACCTGGAGAGGATGATCGGCAGGTCTCTGGTCAGCGAACAGTTCAGACAGTTCAAAGCCATGGGGGGCTGGAAGGACCTGGAGGACTCGGTGAGGACCTGAACGTGGTCTCGGGGTGCGAGTGTTTTTGAGTGATGCTTCTTACCCGTCTGCATCGTCACTCAGGTGAACACCTTCGGAGCCAACAACGTGCTGACGAACCTGGTCCCCAGCCTGCAGGACGTGGACCCGGACGACGCCTTCTCCTCGGTGCCCTACGAGAAAGGCTTCGCTCTGCTGTACCACCTGGAGGAGCTGATGGGGGGGCCAGGTAACACCTGCACACACCTGGACACGTGTCGGCTCCTGAAGCTTGTTTTTCACTCACCTGTCGGGTTTGTTTGGGCCTTCAGAGGTGTTCATGGGTTTCGTGAAGTCCTACATCCAGATGTTCGCTTACGGCAGCGTCACCACAGACGAGTGGAAGAAGCACTTGTTCACCTACTTCAGAGACAGAGTGAGACACCTCTGGATCCAGATCACAACTTCTACAGTCCTGGTTTGTATGAGGACTCTGATCCGCGTCCTTGTCTTTCTCAGGTGGATGTCCTGAACAAGGTGGACTGGAACGCCTGGATGTTCACTCCTGGGATGCCTCCAGTCAAACCTCAGTGAGTGGACCCAGTCAGACCTCCACCAGGTACTCCAGTCTTTAAAACCTGGTCCCCTTTTTGTTCTGATGTCGTTGTATTCGTTGTGTTCAGGTACGACACCACGCTGGCTGACGCCTGCATCGCTCTGAAACAGAAGTGGGTCAAGGTAAGACCTGGACCCCACGTGGACCTGTGTTTTTCTTTCTGTGTTCAGAGTTAAACATCCGTCTTCTGCCCTCCTTCAGGCTAAAGACCAGGACCTGAGCAGCTTTAAAGAGTCCGACGTGAAGGCGCTGTCGTCTCACCAGCTCATCGAGTTCCTGTCCCTCCTGCTTCATGAGGTAAACCACCACAGTCCACTTCACCACAGTCCACTTCACCTCAGTTCACCACA
>NW_022284806.1:0-3995 GCF_004355925.1 Anarrhichthys ocellatus
ATTAATCTGTAAAATATAATCTGCTTCATTCCTCTGATTTCATGTGTTCTTATGTTCAATCTTTCATCCTTAATGTTTCTGAGTAAATGTAATATTTCAGGCTGAGCACCCATGTGCCGTCCTCTTTGTTGACCTTTTTTAAAGTCTCCATGCTTCCACTAATAACCCCTGTTTAACATCACATTGCTATGAATTGTGGGTAATTCCCTTGGGCAAAGCCTGCAGCAATGCAGACTTACGGAAAGGGTTCATAAAGAGCTCAAAGTGTCTGCGAGAGGGACCTCCAACACCCAACGATTTGACAGTGGGACAGCCCTAAATTGGGATTGGGCCTAGTTTAATTATTAGCTGTGAATTCAGATCCTGAGCAGTAAATCGCATTGTTCGGAACGATAAGGAGCGTGTTTGATTGTCAGGAAATATGAATAACTAAATTATTGACATCAATAGAATTATTAATGTCAGTAAGATTATTAACAATTATTAATAATGGGGCACCACCCTGCGAACAGGGACAAATAACTACACTATAAGTTAAGTCTCATAATTAATATTCACTCACAATGTCAACAGTCAAAGTACTATTGGACATTCAGAGTGAACAGTGAAGGTTTTGAATTCGAGCACAGACCACGTATCCAGTTATTATAACAATACACTTGCACAAAGTAATCACAGAAAGCTGTTCTTTAAAGTATAACAGAGTTTATTCAATTCTGATAACATTGATCAAAATCAAATAGTATCTAAAACTAACAACTACTACTATACAATCATGAGCTACTATCTAAAATCAACAAAACAATTCTGTGTGTGTGTGTATGCGCATGCATGTGGTTGTGTGTGTGTGTGGGAGAAGCCAGACACTACTCAGACAATGGCGGATGTAATTTATAGCGTGGCGTGCCACGTGGGACTACAAAATGGAAGATAGCAGGGACTATCAAAATGGAGGGGATAGTCTTGCACGTGGCCACGCGAGACTACAAAATGGCACGAGACTCCAAATGGAGAGAGACAATAGAGATTGCGCAATAGGGATTGCGTTATCTACACGTGTCTGAGGTAGTTAGCTCAACCAGCATATGCATGTAGCTATGTGTGTGTGTGTGTGTGTGTGTGTGTGTTAGTAGAAGAACAGAGAAAGCAAACAAAACAAAATAAATCCTCCAAAACAAAGCAGATCCTCACCACTGCCGTAAGACACGGAGATCGTGACTTATCACACAGAAGTCCGGCAGATGAGCTTAAGTCCGACCAACCGTTATTCGGGTTGTTTACTGATAAGATCACGATAACAAGCAGTATGGAATACACAGTAATTTCTACACAACATTAACGATCTCGGTCGTTAATTTCAGCGATTATTAAGCATACACAACGGCACGTTATAACAATACAGTAACTTAAACAAAACACAAACACGGTAATAAACACACAATGACCTAACTAAGCCCAGACACCAAGTAAGCACTGTGAGATGGCTTTTTAATGGTCCTTCTTAGTGGTCCTTCCGAGTTTCTTGGTTAAACTCAGGCACGCATCTAAGTGTGATTTTTTGTTTACCCTGGAGCTTGATGTTATCGTCACCTCAAATCAGGCTTTTGGCTGAACAAGCAGGCCCAACTCAGCTCCCTTTGTTCAACGGCACATGGTCAGACCCCAACAGCGTAATGACAACTTGGCAACTTTATCCCCTTGCAAGTGTAAGAAAAAGGTTGTTCACAGTTTTCTGCTCACAACAACGTTAATTATTCACAACACCACGATCCCAGAGAGTTAAGTACATTGTGAGAAGGAAACAGAAAGCAAGCATTTCCTTCTCTTTCTGCTCCAATTGCAGTTCTTACCAGTCTGAAGTAACTGTACAATTGTAAGTGCAACATCTCTCCGTCTCCCTGATTCCCCCGTGAGATGACTCGTCAAACACATGGGACGGCGCTGCCCCGGCCGGCTCTACTGCGCGAGTCATGGCATATAACAACCAACCTGTACAAGTTCAGTATGACCACCAGGAAGTTCTTGATGGCGAAGAACACCAGCATTTGGTGGAAGACTTTGTAGTAGGTCATGACGATGAGCCTGACCACCAGGAAAGGCCCGTCTTGGATAAACAAGGCCTCCACGATGCTCCAGATGTCCGTGCTGTACTTGGACAACAGGGACACCTCGCTGGCCTCCTGCTCACCCTCATTGTCTGGCTTGGATTTCACCACTTTTAAAAAATGGGGAGACAAACAAAAAAGAGACCTCAGAGTCAAAGTAACAGTCTGTTGTATTGATTTCTTTGTTTAGTTGTTTTAACCTGGATTTACAGTAACCTGCTACTAAATGGTCCTAACTATTCTCAACTGATGTTTCCAGGGTCACGAATGCCTCTCAAACACTCATTGCCAGATTGTTCTTTGCTATTCAATGGCAGACTTTCCAACGCTTTATCCCGGACACTCTGTACCTGTTTACCTGTTTACAAAAGCCAAGGGAAAATCAGAAGTATAGCCATCAAGGGTGGAATTAACAAATTACATTTACTCTTAATAATGGTGTTTTTTGAATATTTATTGAATATTATATTATTTTTTATTTTAAGTATTGTAGCCTGCTTAGTTGCATCAAGTTGCATCCATTACAGAGTACAAAAGTCCCACGAAAAGGTGATGACAGCTCCACAAATTTGACTCTCCGGAAGTGATACATGTTGTAGTTTGAGCTCACTGGCAGAGTGGTGATGCGAGGGGGTTATCGGTTAGTGAATAGTACAAAACATTAACAACAATTTAATCAAACACCAGCGGCGCCTTAAGTGACCAAAATCAAACACGCCCACAATGTCAAGTGACCAGGTGCATGCTGCATGATCTGGCAAACATGCTAAATGCTATAATGCTTAAGGTGGATCCTGCAGGTGACTTTCTGCTGTTAGTGACAATAATCGCTGATGTGACTGCAGAGCTTCATTCAGTCAAAACCGGAACTTTGTCAGTCAAGCGTAGTAAGATGCTGAAAGACATCTGCTAGTTGGGCCGTGCCTGATAATGGCTGATTCCTCTTGTCTTAAGTTCAGATCAGGAGACTTTGTCGGTCCAAAGCTGTTTATGTAATAGATGTGTGAGACTGGATTTCCTCCTGAAGACTTAACATTTATACAAACTCCTAAAATACACTCTTGCTGTTTTTGTGGTAAGTCTTTTTTAAGAAGTACATGTCTGAAAGTAGGGGCATTATCATAGCTCGAGAAGTGAAAATAGATTTTTGGGTTAATAATTTGACAAAGCTGGAGACAGAGGAGCCAAACTGCTTTTCACTGTTACATACAGCACTGGCCTGGACGCTGCTGACTAAACACGTTGTTTGGATTGTCCCACACTGAGAGGAGGTCATGTACAGCAGTGCACGGCTGTAACTGCTTAATAAGCACCAAAGTTATTTGTTTAAGACACAAACATACACTGACCAGACAGATGTAGGGGGAACTGCAGCATGCTCCAAGTCCATACAGCTAAGACGATGTAGACCAGCTGATGATTGTCCTCTCTGGAAAAGACACATAGAAAATACAGTCAAAGTCAGTCTGCTTTTACTACTTCATGCATTGATGTAATGTCATGATTTGGGGACAGATATTATGTAAGCTTGCCTTAAAGTGCTTATGTTCCCTATCTTTGTGTCTATTGTTTGTACATGTGTGTGAACATACTTATATGCAATGCATGATTAGCCACCCACTTGACATCTGACAGCGTCTCACTAGTAAATTCGAGGATGTCTGCTGCAGTGCCAACAAAAATTAGGAGAAGCTGCGAGAGCTCCTCACGCGTGACTCCGCCTCCCAGCGGGAGGAGCCACTTCCCCACGATGAGGAGGAGGAGCAGGGTCTGATGAAGAGCCAGGATCCATTCGTTGGAACAGACAGTCGATAACACCTGGTTAAAATTCTGGAAAAAGATGAGAGATTGAGAGTTATTTCTCTGTCAGAAACTTAATGGTTTGCATCC
>NW_022284807.1:0-4041 GCF_004355925.1 Anarrhichthys ocellatus
CTGTCTGTCTACCTACCTGTCTGTCTACCTGTCTGTCTACCTGTCTACCATCCGTCTAGTCCATCATTCAAAACTTTACTTAAGTCAAAGTATTAGCATGAAAATATAGTTAAAGCACCAAAAGTTAAAGTACTAATTATGCAGAATAATATATATATATATATATATATATATATATATATACATTATGTTATTGTTGCAGTAATGTGTTCATCACTTTGAAGATGGAGCTCATGTTAGTCACTTTATATACTGCTGGTAGTTTAATCATCATTTATTAGTTGACTGATAATCTAAATCTGTAAAGTAACTGAAGTTATTATATAATGTAGTGGAGTAGAAGTATAAAGTATGGTTAAATATAAATGACTCTAGTAAAGTAACAGCTGTTCTGACTTCTTCTTCTGGTCTCTGCAGGTTCTGCTGCCCCCGGTGGTGGCCTGTGTGGAGGACTCCTTCTATAAGATCACCTCGGAGGCTCTGCTCGTCGCCCAGCAGCTGGTCAGAGTGACGAGGCCCCCAGGACAGAGCCCCACCGCGGCGGGATTCGACCCCAGACCGTTCGTCAGGGAGGTGTGAGGCTCTCTGCTCTCTGCGTTTAACTCACTGGTTTTATTGTTCTCATTAATATGAAAGCAGAGTGATGATAAACTGTCGTCGTTATCAAAACACAGAAGAAGAGAACATGTTGGTGACAGACACACATTCACCATGAAGTGCTTTCACTTTTACTCATCGGAGAATTAGTCCGGCGCCGGTCGTTTGGGGCGTCATGACGGGGTACAGAAATATTCACGGAATTAACGAGAATAATATGGAAGCACTACGGTCACCTGCTCAGGCTGCATTACAGTAGTTATTAAGTTATAAGTAGCACAAATACATAAATCCATTAACTTGTAAAATACATAGTGAGATTAGCTAGTGGAGGGCTGTGTGCAAAGGACTGCTCATCTATGAATACATGTTTAAAGATGAATAATGAATGGGAATAGATGAATCAAGCTAAATACAGAGCAGCTAACTATTCAATGAAAGGCATCGTTTTGCTTTTTATGTGTAATTTACCATTTAAAGATTTTTTATTGAAATTGTTCAATATTCCCAATAATGCTGAGCTTCACTTCCCCGGTAAATATTGCGGCTCTATGCAACATGACGCCTGATTGATCAGCTGAAGGACCAACGAGCATCTGATGATTTCATTTCAAACGTCAAAAGATGCGTAATATGAATGTACATGTTGATAACTAGTTGTGAAGCTGCTGTGATATAAAACTCAAACAGACATCTGCAGCTTTATGTTCAGTAATCAACGCTGTGGCTACAGGTATCTTTGAATAAACTTTATTGAAACTGTCTGTGTCATCACATTCAAACATGTTTTACCAAATTCAGTAAAATGACCCAGAGAAGAAGTCACACGGTGTCCCTCCCCCCCACCCCCCAGGTGTTTCCCGTCACCTTGAAGAGGCTGAAAACCACCGACATCGACCAGGAAGTGAAGGAGAGGGCCATTTCCTGTATGGGTCACCTGGTGTGTCACCTGGGCGACCACTTGGGGGCGGAGCTTCAGGGTGTGCTGTTGATCTTCCTGGAGAGGCTGAAGAATGAGATCACGAGACTTACAGCCGTCCGGAGCATCACGCTCATCTCTGCTTCACCGCTGAAGGTTCAGGAACCATCTCTCTGATCGATCAGTACTTGAGTATTACTAGTGGTGTAGTACTTCCACAGTGTGGTATTAGTACTTGTACTTGCAGTAAAGGATGTGAGTACTTCCTCTTCTCGTCCAGCTCGACTTGTCGTCCATCCTCCCGGAGACTCTGTCTGTTTTGGGATCTTTCTTGAGGAAGAACCAGCGAGTCCTGAAGCTCGCCACACTGGCCTGTCTGACCGCTCTGGTCACGCACCACGCCGCCGGAATCAAACCCGCGGCGCTGGAGCCCGTCCTGAGCGAGCTCCCTGCTCTGGTGGACGAGAGCGACATGCACGTGTCACAGGTAGATCTGAATCTATGAATGTGTTATGACACAATAATCCAGCTTCAGTGTTATCAATCAGTTCATCAGTGTTTAAGGTTTGAGACTAAATGAAACGTTTTCATCATCTTCAGTCCTGCTGACCTGAGAGTCACATCTCCTCAAACATCTTTCTCCTCTCCTCATCTCCTCTCCTCCTCTCCTCCTCTCCTTCTCCTCTCCTCCTCTGACATGTGTCATGTCTCCTAGGTGTCCGTCTCCTTGCTGACCTCCTTGTCCAGGGCCTGCTCCTCCTCCCTGGCTAAGATCAGCTCCTCCGTGCTGCCGTGCGTCTTCAGACTGGTCCACTCTCCTCTCCTTCAGGGAGGAGCTCTGGTAGCCATACTGGACCTCCTTCAGGCTCTGGTTCTGTCCAAAAGCAGTAACCTGGGCTACAGGTGAGACATGTGGGTCAGACTAAGGTTTCTTTATCTGTTGATATGAATCTGATATTTTATATTTGTGTTTAAAGAAGTTCTAAAGATCAGAGTTTCCCTCAGACTTCTGTATTTATCAACATGAAGAGTCTGTAAAAGATGAAACAGCTTTAATCCATAAAGACTTTGATGACGAATGTCAGTGAAAGTTTTTCTCTTGATGTTTTCAGGTCCATCAACTCGTATTTAACAAAGTTATTTGTTTTGTTTTCATATTTAAAGAGTTTTTACTGATTTCATGCAGAACATCTCTCCTCCTTCCTCCTCCCCTCTCTCCTCCTCTCCTCCTCCTCTCCTCCTGCCTTCCTCCTCTCCTCTCCTCTCTCCTCCTGCCTTCCTCCTCTCCTCTCCTCCTCTCCTCCTGCCTTCCTCCTCTCCTCTCCTCCTCTCCTCCTGCCTTCCTCCTCTCCTCCTCTCCTCCTGCCTTCCTCCTCTCCTCTCCTCCTCTCCTCCTGCCTTCCTCCTCTCCTCTCTCCTCCTGCCTTCCTCCTCTCCTCTCCTCCTGCCTTCCTCCTCTCCTCTCCTCTCTCCTCCTGCCTTCCTCCTCTCCTCTCTCTTCCTGCCTTCCTCCTCTCCTCTCCTCCTCTCCTCCTGCCTTCCTCCTCTCTTCTCCTCCTCTCCTCCTGCCTTCCTCCTCTCCTCTCTCCTCCTGCCTTCCTCCTCTCCTCCTCTCTCCTCTCCCCCTGTCTTCCTCCTCTCCTCCTCCTCTCTTGTCCTCCTCCTCTCCTCTCAGTCAGTTGCTGAAGTCCCTCACAGACCCGTTCCACAGCTCCCAGTCCTCCCTGATCCACAGACAGTCGTACCAGTCTGTAGCTCGTTGTGTAGCGGCTCTGTCCTCCTCCTGCCCCTCAGAGACACCGGCCACGGTGGCCGGACTCCTGCAGGAGGTGCGTGGGAGTTTGTTCACAGGTGATGGACAACACCACCTGGATCAGTTTCACTGTATCTCCTCTCTCCTCAGGTGAAGAATCCTGGTTCTCCTGAGTCTGCTCGAGTCCTGGCTCTGTTGTGTCTGGGGGAGGTGGGGAGGAGCGGCAGCCTGGGAGGAAGTAAGGAGGTGCAGGGAGTCCTCCTGGAGGCCATCTCCTCCACCAACGAGGAGGTGAGACAGACACATAAAGTATAATGGGTGTAACATGGCTCTGACAGGTGTGATGTTCTCTCTGACCTGGTGAGTGCTCATTGGTTGAAGGGGAACCGGACTGTGAACACTTTGTGGTTTCAGGTGAAGACGGCGGCGTCCTGCGCGTTAGGCAGCATGGCGGTCGGCAGCCTGAACGACTACCTGCCCTTCCTGCTGAAGGAGATCTCCTCCCAGCCGAGGAGACAGTACCTCCTGCTGCACTCCCTCAAGGAGGTCATCAGGTGTGTTCTCAGCGTTACCGCCTTCTTTATCTCCTCATGTCTTCCATCTTGAGGAAGATGAAATTAGTCTGTTTAAAAGAAGTGGACGAAGTCGTCATGTCGTCTCTCGTTGGATTTGTGACGTTTTGAAGCCTCGAGTTCGGTGATTTCGTCGTCTCCATCTTGTTTTTATCAACCAGTGAACAGGAAGTGAGCATATCTGGACTGAGGAGGAGTGA
>NW_022284808.1:0-3995 GCF_004355925.1 Anarrhichthys ocellatus
TCAGCTGGAGGAGACGCTCAGTGAACAGATGAAGAAGCTGTTTGAGGTCGAGCTGAAGAGAGTCCAGCAGTCTGCAGTGGATGTGACACTTGATCCTGATACAGTACAGCCCAACCTCATCCTGTCTGATGTCTAATTGTTTCTCATCAGTTCAGAGGTCAGAACCGTGGCTGTGCGATCAAAGAGTTGTCAGCTGTATTTCTGTAGCTGAGAGGACAATCTTCCGTACTCTACTGCGGTGGGGAGGATCTTATTTTGTCTCTCTTCTTTTACTAACCCACACACACGCATATAGCTTCATGCTAATGTAGCTTATACACTCCCCCCCCCCCCCCCCCTTACCGAATGTGACCACGGGCCACGGCAAGGCCCGGATTGGGTTTAAAATTTACAGTGCACTGCACCTTTAATACCGGCTCAAACCACTAAAAAGCCTACAGATTCTATATAAGGGTACACGTGGCAGTGAATTACTTACCGAGACCAAGGATTACCCCAAGATTACGACATTTATTACAACAATTAATAGGGTATTAAAATACAGGAAGTTCATAACATCCAATAAGTAAAAAAACAATGAAAAGGTATGTATCCAATATACTTGGTGAAAAAGGTTAAAATAAAAGAGGGTAGCTAAATGAACTAATTACCAACACAAAACCATTTAAAACAAAACCATGAATACAACTAAATTGATAACTTAAACAATACAGCAGTGGCAGTCAACGTCTCTCCTGCCTGCTCACTGCACAACCCCCATCCGGAAAGCTCGACGGGGAGGTGAGAATCTCTATGGAGCTGGACCTAGTAAAATGAGATAAAGGGTGAAACCCGCAGCAAATATGCCTCAACTTTAAGAAGCTAAAGTTCACACCTACCGAAGCCTGGGGGTCAGAGAGAGGGAAAGACGCAGCTCATGGTATGGCTTATATATGGTGGACCAAACTAATTGGGAACTAGGAAGTAGAAGGGGCTAAGGCCTACCCAGCCCTACAGTAGCCCAGGAGGAACATTTCATTGCATTGGAAATGACGCACGGTCACTTTAAAAAAAACAATCTCACTTGTAAAACCTGATCAACCTCATCTTTCAGCCTCTACACGCCCACATTCAACCACAAAATTTGAATACTAAGCATTGTAGTTGTGACTCATCAGCACAATCGGTACCTACCACTGAACAACAGTATCGGTCTGAGGTTATCCTCATGAGTTCAGTTAAGCTGGTCATTAAAGATTTCATGATCTTATTTGTTTTCTTCTAAACATGCAGTACAGGGAGTTGTTAATATAATTGTCTATCGCCTCTCTTTCAGGAGCAGACAGGGAATAAAGGTGCCCCTTAGGTGGGAACGTACCCGGATGGAGGTCGATGGCACAATCTTAAGGACGGTGGGGAGGCAGAGACATGGCCTTAGATTTATTGAAAACCTCCATAAAGTCCAAGTATTCAGCGGGAACCCCCGTAAGTTCAGGCGTGGAATTGGTGAGCGAGGCACCTCGTGGTACGGCGGCTTGCTTCAGGCAGACTAGATGACAGGACTGGCTCCAACCCCGAAAAGCCCCCGTAGTCCATTCGATGTGATGATTGTGTCGACGTAGCCAGGGGTATCCCAGAATGAGGGGGATGCGAGGGGGTTGCAAGATGTGGAAGCTGATGGTCTCATGGTGGTTGCCGGACAGCAGCATGTGGACCGGAACGGTTTGGTGCGTCACTGTCCCCAGAAGATGACCGTCCAGGGCGCTGGCTGGAACAGACTGGGGAAGAGGTATCCGGTCGATCCCCAACTGTGTAACGAGTTCCTCGTCCATAAAGGACACGCCTGCTCCAGAGTCCAGGAAGGTGGAAATAGTATGTGAGCCCTCGGTTAGAAGTAGCTGGGCGTGGAAAAGTGGTTGTTGACAGACGGGGGTTCGGGAAACTGCTCGGCTCACCAGTACTTCCTTATTTACTGGTGAGCCCAGGCTTAGATGGGCAATTGTGAGCAAAATGACCCGCCTGGCCACAGTACATGCAGAGATTGCCCCGTCGCCGCCGCTCTCGTTCCTCCGTAGATAGTCCAGTACATCCCACTTGCATGGGTTCGTTCCCTTGAGGAAGCCACTGAGTCGGCGTGTAGTCCGGCACTGTAGCACGAGGAAAGCGAGATGGTTGCCCTTGACTTGACTGTTCCCGACGCCTTGCCGAGCGCCTGACCTGGATGCGGTGATCCAAACTGGTGGTTATCTCGATAAGTCCGTCCAAAGGTGTGGGTAGCTTGAACGAGATGAGTTCGTTCTTGACGTAATCTGCTAGACCGAGCAAATACGCGTCACACTGGGCGTCCATGTTCCACGAACTTAATCGGGCCTTGGTCCGGAAATCAATGGCATAATCCGTGACAGATCGGTGGCCCTGCTGAAGCCTCATTAGCCCTCCGGTGACGTCCGGTCCCATGGACACCACTCCGAAAACCTTGCGTAGCTCGTTGGAGAAGGACTGAAAGGAAGCACAGGCAGGTGTACGAAGATCCCATTCCGCCATTCCCCACAGGCAAGCTCTCCCCGTCAGGTGGTTGATGGTAAACGCCACCCTGGCGTCTTCTGACGTGAAGGTGTGGGGCTGCAACGCAAACAGGATGGAACAGGTTGTCAGGAATGCGTTGCAACCCTAAGGATCCCCAGTGTAACATTCCGGCTCCCCCACCCGGGGCTCCAAGCCCGCGATAGAATGTGCTGGATCAATTCCAGCGGGGATTGAAGAAGGTGACGGCGACCACGCCGCGTTGGTCTGAGCTGTGGCTGTCGTGAGTTGCTGTACCTGATCGATCAAGATGGTAAGGATCTGGTTCTGATTCGCCAGGGTGTGGCGAACCTCAGCGGTGTTGGCAACCACCAGGGTCTTGTGTCGCTGGATCGCCTCTTCGATCGCCACGAACCGGGCCTGTGATGTGGTGTCGTCTACTGGATCCATGTTATGGACAGATCGTATTGTAACGGGTTTGGTAAGGACCCAGGAGCAGTACGACAGACACCAGGGATAGTTTGAATCAGAGCTTTATTTTCCTCAGGACACACAACAGGTGGAAGAATCACAGGGAAAAAGCAACAGGATCTCGTGGTCGGGAACAGAAGGCTGGGTGAATTACCGGGGCAGAAGCAAGGCGGGGTAGTCAAAACTCATCTTGTTTGAATGTCGAGGTGTTTCCACAGATGTCATAAGACGTCAGGCGCAGAGCTTCCCTGAGAGGAGGAGCAACTCTGAAAGAGATGCAACTTCACATTTACTGATATAAAAGAGAAAGTGAGTCTGAGCGACAGCAGAGCTGCAATCGAGACAAGTCTCTCTGTTTCTCTCTGAAGAAACATTCAACTGAATCCAGCAGCTTCTTCTCAACAACACAACAGAGTCTCTGACAAACTCTGGTGAGTACACTGTTCTACAGACTAAATGTAGCCAAAATATAGTTCAAGAGAGAAACCAATACTGTAGCCAAGAAACATAAGTAACATCAGATAAACTAGGCCTGCTAAAAGCTAACTAGTGGAGCTTAAATGTACAGTATCTGATTTTATCTCATGACTTTAATTACCTGTAAAGGCAGAAAAGAACAAGCTGTTACACAATCTGGTAAATATCCAATGTCACTGTTTGTGTAGTTACTGATGTCTGTCTTTGTGACGCAGTTCAGCTGATGATATCTGATGTAACGTGTGTGGGATCCATACTTAAAGTGTACGTGTGCACAAAAACCCAAAATGACGCACGGCCACTTTAAAAAAAAAACAATCAGACAGTAAGACCTGATCAGCCTCATCTTTTAGCCTCTAAGCCCACATTCAACCACAAACTGTGAATACAAGCATTGTAGTAGTTGTGACTCATCAGCACTAATAATACTGCTGCTCTGAGAGTTTATGATGAAGAGGATTTAGACGTGCAAAGTAACATGTGATGTGATGTGATTTTTGACTCTAATAACAACATAAGCAGCAGAGCAGCAGTATTGTTATTAT
>NW_022284809.1:0-3995 GCF_004355925.1 Anarrhichthys ocellatus
ATTAATCTGTAAAATATAATCTGCTTCATTCCTCTGATTTCATGTGTTCTTATGTTCAATCTTTCATCCTTAATGTTTCTGAGTAAATGTAATATTTCAGGCTGAGCACCCATGTGCCGTCCTCTTTGTTGACCTTTTTTAAAGTCTCCATGCTTCCACTAATAACCCCTGTTTAACATCACATTGCTATGAATTGTGGGTAATTCCCTTGGGCAAAGCCTGCAGCAATGCAGACTTACGGAAAGGGTTCATAAAGAGCTCAAAGTGTCTGCGAGAGGGACCTCCAACACCCAACGATTTGACAGTGGGACAGCCCTAAATTGGGATTGGGCCTAGTTTAATTATTAGCTGTGAATTCAGATCCTGAGCAGTAAATCGCATTGTTCGGAACGATAAGGAGCGTGTTTGATTGTCAGGAAATATGAATAACTAAATTATTGACATCAATAGAATTATTAATGTCAGTAAGATTATTAACAATTATTAATAATGGGGCACCACCCTGCGAACAGGGACAAATAACTACACTATAAGTTAAGTCTCATAATTAATATTCACTCACAATGTCAACAGTCAAAGTACTATTGGACATTCAGAGTGAACAGTGAAGGTTTTGAATTCGAGCACAGACCACGTATCCAGTTATTATAACAATACACTTGCACAAAGTAATCACAGAAAGCTGTTCTTTAAAGTATAACAGAGTTTATTCAATTCTGATAACATTGATCAAAATCAAATAGTATCTAAAACTAACAACTACTACTATACAATCATGAGCTACTATCTAAAATCAACAAAACAATTCTGTGTGTGTGTGTATGCGCATGCATGTGGTTGTGTGTGTGTGTGGGAGAAGCCAGACACTACTCAGACAATGGCGGATGTAATTTATAGCGTGGCGTGCCACGTGGGACTACAAAATGGAAGATAGCAGGGACTATCAAAATGGAGGGGATAGTCTTGCACGTGGCCACGCGAGACTACAAAATGGCACGAGACTCCAAATGGAGAGAGACAATAGAGATTGCGCAATAGGGATTGCGTTATCTACACGTGTCTGAGGTAGTTAGCTCAACCAGCATATGCATGTAGCTATGTGTGTGTGTGTGTGTGTGTGTGTGTGTTAGTAGAAGAACAGAGAAAGCAAACAAAACAAAATAAATCCTCCAAAACAAAGCAGATCCTCACCACTGCCGTAAGACACGGAGATCGTGACTTATCACACAGAAGTCCGGCAGATGAGCTTAAGTCCGACCAACCGTTATTCGGGTTGTTTACTGATAAGATCACGATAACAAGCAGTATGGAATACACAGTAATTTCTACACAACATTAACGATCTCGGTCGTTAATTTCAGCGATTATTAAGCATACACAACGGCACGTTATAACAATACAGTAACTTAAACAAAACACAAACACGGTAATAAACACACAATGACCTAACTAAGCCCAGACACCAAGTAAGCACTGTGAGATGGCTTTTTAATGGTCCTTCTTAGTGGTCCTTCCGAGTTTCTTGGTTAAACTCAGGCACGCATCTAAGTGTGATTTTTTGTTTACCCTGGAGCTTGATGTTATCGTCACCTCAAATCAGGCTTTTGGCTGAACAAGCAGGCCCAACTCAGCTCCCTTTGTTCAACGGCACATGGTCAGACCCCAACAGCGTAATGACAACTTGGCAACTTTATCCCCTTGCAAGTGTAAGAAAAAGGTTGTTCACAGTTTTCTGCTCACAACAACGTTAATTATTCACAACACCACGATCCCAGAGAGTTAAGTACATTGTGAGAAGGAAACAGAAAGCAAGCATTTCCTTCTCTTTCTGCTCCAATTGCAGTTCTTACCAGTCTGAAGTAACTGTACAATTGTAAGTGCAACATCTCTCCGTCTCCCTGATTCCCCCGTGAGATGACTCGTCAAACACATGGGACGGCGCTGCCCCGGCCGGCTCTACTGCGCGAGTCATGGCATATAACAACCAACCTGTACAAGTTCAGTATGACCACCAGGAAGTTCTTGATGGCGAAGAACACCAGCATTTGGTGGAAGACTTTGTAGTAGGTCATGACGATGAGCCTGACCACCAGGAAAGGCCCGTCTTGGATAAACAAGGCCTCCACGATGCTCCAGATGTCCGTGCTGTACTTGGACAACAGGGACACCTCGCTGGCCTCCTGCTCACCCTCATTGTCTGGCTTGGATTTCACCACTTTTAAAAAATGGGGAGACAAACAAAAAAGAGACCTCAGAGTCAAAGTAACAGTCTGTTGTATTGATTTCTTTGTTTAGTTGTTTTAACCTGGATTTACAGTAACCTGCTACTAAATGGTCCTAACTATTCTCAACTGATGTTTCCAGGGTCACGAATGCCTCTCAAACACTCATTGCCAGATTGTTCTTTGCTATTCAATGGCAGACTTTCCAACGCTTTATCCCGGACACTCTGTACCTGTTTACCTGTTTACAAAAGCCAAGGGAAAATCAGAAGTATAGCCATCAAGGGTGGAATTAACAAATTACATTTACTCTTAATAATGGTGTTTTTTGAATATTTATTGAATATTATATTATTTTTTATTTTAAGTATTGTAGCCTGCTTAGTTGCATCAAGTTGCATCCATTACAGAGTACAAAAGTCCCACGAAAAGGTGATGACAGCTCCACAAATTTGACTCTCCGGAAGTGATACATGTTGTAGTTTGAGCTCACTGGCAGAGTGGTGATGCGAGGGGGTTATCGGTTAGTGAATAGTACAAAACATTAACAACAATTTAATCAAACACCAGCGGCGCCTTAAGTGACCAAAATCAAACACGCCCACAATGTCAAGTGACCAGGTGCATGCTGCATGATCTGGCAAACATGCTAAATGCTATAATGCTTAAGGTGGATCCTGCAGGTGACTTTCTGCTGTTAGTGACAATAATCGCTGATGTGACTGCAGAGCTTCATTCAGTCAAAACCGGAACTTTGTCAGTCAAGCGTAGTAAGATGCTGAAAGACATCTGCTAGTTGGGCCGTGCCTGATAATGGCTGATTCCTCTTGTCTTAAGTTCAGATCAGGAGACTTTGTCGGTCCAAAGCTGTTTATGTAATAGATGTGTGAGACTGGATTTCCTCCTGAAGACTTAACATTTATACAAACTCCTAAAATACACTCTTGCTGTTTTTGTGGTAAGTCTTTTTTAAGAAGTACATGTCTGAAAGTAGGGGCATTATCATAGCTCGAGAAGTGAAAATAGATTTTTGGGTTAATAATTTGACAAAGCTGGAGACAGAGGAGCCAAACTGCTTTTCACTGTTACATACAGCACTGGCCTGGACGCTGCTGACTAAACACGTTGTTTGGATTGTCCCACACTGAGAGGAGGTCATGTACAGCAGTGCACGGCTGTAACTGCTTAATAAGCACCAAAGTTATTTGTTTAAGACACAAACATACACTGACCAGACAGATGTAGGGGGAACTGCAGCATGCTCCAAGTCCATACAGCTAAGACGATGTAGACCAGCTGATGATTGTCCTCTCTGGAAAAGACACATAGAAAATACAGTCAAAGTCAGTCTGCTTTTACTACTTCATGCATTGATGTAATGTCATGATTTGGGGACAGATATTATGTAAGCTTGCCTTAAAGTGCTTATGTTCCCTATCTTTGTGTCTATTGTTTGTACATGTGTGTGAACATACTTATATGCAATGCATGATTAGCCACCCACTTGACATCTGACAGCGTCTCACTAGTAAATTCGAGGATGTCTGCTGCAGTGCCAACAAAAATTAGGAGAAGCTGCGAGAGCTCCTCACGCGTGACTCCGCCTCCCAGCGGGAGGAGCCACTTCCCCACGATGAGGAGGAGGAGCAGGGTCTGATGAAGAGCCAGGATCCATTCGTTGGAACAGACAGTCGATAACACCTGGTTAAAATTCTGGAAAAAGATGAGAGATTGAGAGTTATTTCTCTGTCAGAAACTTAATGGTTTGCATCC
>NW_022284810.1:0-3994 GCF_004355925.1 Anarrhichthys ocellatus
GCATGCCATGGAAACTGAGAATAAATATTGTGTAGTGAGAGGAGGGAGAGGGAGAAAGATAGTAGCAGAGGCCATATATATTACGAAGCTATTGAAGTAATAAGTCATGTTCAGCTTCTCCTCTGAAAGATTGTTAAACTGTTCCCTCCCACTCCTCCTTTTTCGTCTTCTCACCTTCACACGATCACTTGTTGTATTTCCTCTCGCTCTCTCACTGAGCACATTAACTCCTTAATGCTCTGGAATAATAAACTGACTGAACTATATTTGCAACTAAGGTGGGGATCCCAAAGTTTTCAAAGATATATAGAGATCCAAATATTCACTCCATCTGAGTTCGGGGTGAACTGTAAAGAATTCCCATGTTGTTGAACGGCGCAGCCATTATGCACATTGATTCTTGTGTTTGACTATTTCATAATACGACTCAAATGAAGAGTTTAGAACACACTGGTGCCGAGTGAATCCATGGATAGTGTCGGACGGTGAAATCTGTGCCTTTGCTTTGTTTTTTTAGGTGAGAAGAATCTTGTCAATCTCATGCGTTAAGTACGGAGTTATGGTCAGGACATTGTTAGCTTCGCTCATCATAAAGACATTTGGTGACTGGCTCCGTCCAAAACGGCTACTAACACCTCAAAAGCCGGCTTATCTGGGGAACAAAGGGGAAAGCTGCACCTTAAAGGGTTAACTTGTTTTTGCCACGCACTTTTATCTCCGTTTGACTCTCCCCATCTATTCTCTTCGTCTCAGTTTTCCTCCCTTCTTTCTCTCACGCATGCAGTCTCTCTCTCTGACAGACACACACTGCCCCACCCACGATAATGAGTAAACCTCTTGCTGCCCCACCCAGCCCGGTCTGCCAAGTTACTGCCAACACCTCACACACACAAGCAATAGAATAACCCACAACCCGTACAAAGACGCCACACACTCAACTCACACGCTAAACTCACGAACACCTCTTCACACTCAATACTACCACTTACATAGACTATGTATGCGAGTGTCCTGAAACCGCGCGCGCACGCACGCACGCACGCACGCACACGCACACACGCACACACACACACACACACACTTCAGTCTATTCCGATCTAATGTGATCATAGCCAATGAGCTCTGCAGCGCTGGCAAACCACAGTCTGTTCCTACCAGTCCATGACATCACTGTGAAGTGAAAAGCATTGTGGCCTGAAAAGTGGGATGAGGGGACTGACTGACAGGTGGTAACCATGGGAACTGTCAGTTTGCCTCCCCGTTGCTGTAGCAACAGTCCAAGTTTCTCCCCGAATTAAAAATCTAATTTTAAAGAACGACGAACGCAACTTATGGGAAAGGAGTCGATGTCGTGGAATCACACGCGCACGGACGAGAGCTCAGAGGTATGAACGCTTGCAAGCGTGCGAGGACGCTCGTGCGAGGACGCTCATGCACACTTCGCTAGCAAATGACAATCTGCATAAGTACTCCGAATATGACGGAGGAATTACAGGTCTCAGTGAAGCGGCTCTCTGCATGAGGTCTAATCCTCACATCTGACTCAAAGGACGCGGAGATGAAGGCGTATTAATAGAAGCCCTGTGAAAAATAATGCTCTCAACAGGAAGGATCTGGCAATAGAGACCCAGCTACAAAGGCCTTCATCAGAGAGTCGTCGCTAAAAGCTCAAATCAGGATGTTAATGAGACAAAGGAGACAGATTAGGCTGAATGAGAGAATGGGGTGAATGGGAGACAGAGGGGTGGTAAGAATGAGGGGAGTGGGAGGGTGTGCACACGCTCCACCTTACCCGTAGAAGAGATTGGGACTCCTCTTTAGCGGCTCCTCCTTTCTCCTGTCCTCCACCTCCACTCCCTCCTCCTCCTCCCGTGTACTGCTGTGGCATCCGGCTCTGTTTCTCCGCTCCGCCTCCGCCTGCGGTGGCTCCTCCTGGCCTCCCTCCTCCATACAGCCTGGCATCTCCCAAAAAGGACTTGGTATCTCCCAAAAAGGACTTGGTGTCTCCCAGGTAAACCATGCCGGGCGAGGTCACGCCTCTCTTCTGCTGCGAGGCCTCATGATTGGCTGAAACAAACGACAAAGAGAGGGGGGAGGAGAAAAGAGAGGGGCTCCCTCCTCCTGCTCCTCTTTCTACTCCTCTTTCGGGTCCCATTCGCTCCTTGGGCACCCAGAGCAAACCGTGGGCCTGCTCGCCTCCTCTTTCTCCTAGTCCTCTCGTCTCCCCAAGAACCCAGCCTTTCTCCCGCTCTCTCTCTTTCTCCTCACCTCCCTCACTCTTTATCACCCCGCCCGCCTCCTCCCTGCCTCCTTCTGCCAACCGTCCCTCGGGCGGTGCGAGGGAGTAGAGGAGGCGAAGATCCCCCTTGCTTTCTTCTTTGATGGCCAAGGTAGAAGGAGCCGAGCAGCCATTGGCCGAGAGCGTTAACGAAGGCGTCAGTGAGGTGGGTAAGGAGGTCGTTGTCAATGAGGGAGAGGAGTCGTGGCAGTGGGCCGAGTTAAAATGGTCGAGGAGGGCTGACGAATCAGGTGCCGTGAAGTCACAGCGCCGACAACGGCAACACGCGTGGACACGCCTGCAAAGAAGAGGGGGGGAACACTGTTTAAATACAAACATAAATGGTGTGTTCTTAGCTTTGTCAAACCATGACTGGACAACACCGTTCACCTGACCTCGTGATTTTTATCATTAAAAAGGTTATTTTGACTGAGAACAGTAACAAGAGATTTTAAGACCATGCTTTTGTCTTCCTGTCCATCGATTGAAAAAGGTGTAAAGCGTTCATTCCTAACAGCTTTTAACGGGCTGCGTATGACAGATAATCAATAAAAAAAAAGTTTGTCATTGATCAAATGTTTGAAGAGAATCCACTCCCTGAATCGACTAAATTGCATTTAAAGTGCATTTGCCCCCGTCCCGATTTCCACCGAGCGCGTGGCCAAAAAGTGACTCAGTGTTCCACTAAATCACCATGAATCAGGACTAAACAGCGAGCAATGTAAATGAATCTGAATGACAAGAAATGAATCACCCATCAACAAACCACCTCCGTTTCCTGTTGGCCAGGCCCAGTCTGACCAGCGATATCTGTACGACACACAGCACCAGGGGTTTTACTGGCTCCGGAAACTGTTTAGATGCTTCTTGTGCGGGCCAACGAGCTAAATCAATCGAGCGTCTATAACAAGGACTTGGACTCCTGTCTGTGGGGGCTCTTGGTGGGCCCATTACGGGCAGCTGCTTTATATTTAGCATTATAGGAAAGATATAAACGAGAAGCTGCCAAAATATACTAATAAAAACATGTAAACACATGTTTAGTAGAACAATAATCTGTCCTGTCTGTCCTGAGATGATCGGGTTATTTGTTGTTTTGATTGATTATGCTGGGAAGTAGACTTTTAAAGCAAATGACGGAAAAAACAGTTCTCAGTTATTTAGACTCGGCATGCATGAGAGGCAGGAGTTGATTTGGACCATTATTTGGCAAATAAGTCAAGTGTGCAACTTCGACTCAAAATAGGATGAACAGTTTTTCCACTTATTTCACTCGCATCTCATCCAAAAGCAGCAATTTGCTCGACACTGCTGTTGTTTTTCCGCTGGAGTTTCTCTCACCAGTGACTTCTCATTGCTGCCACACTGCAATGGCCGGTGCTTTATAACGATGGAATCTAATCACGACAGCGATTTCATTGCAAACATCGAAACTCTCTCAAATTGTCATTTATCTGTGAGCCGCTCCCGAGCTTTAGATTCTTCCTGAAAACAGGAAAAACTAAAACAAAACTTGATAGAACACATACACTACCTTTATTATTTGTAAGCCATTATATATATATATATAGATATATATATATATATATAGATATAGATATAGATATATATATAGATATAGATATATATATATAAATAATAAATAAATAATATAAATAATAATATATATATATATATATATATATAGATATAGATATATATATATATATATATATA
>NW_022284811.1:0-3993 GCF_004355925.1 Anarrhichthys ocellatus
CTGTTCATCTATATAGATAGATAGATAGATAGATAGATAGATAGATAGATATAGAGATAAGGATTAAAATGTCTTTGCTGTAAAATATCTGAAGACTTATTTATGGACTGTGCTGTATCTTTGTGCTACGTGTTCTTAAAGTAAAACGGAACAGTCACACAGTTTGTTCAGTTACAATGAGAGTTTCTCTTTCATCGACTGCGTTCAGTCAGAAGTGGCTTGATTTCACCTGTTTTAAAACAGCTGTTTCCATATTGTTGTGTAAGATGTTTGCAGAAATCTGCTTTATATTATATTGTTGTTGTCCCTAATGGCAACTCTTTCTTTTGTCTCATTTCTTTGATATCGTTTGGTGTAGGCTTCACACACCAGCTGGGCTGATAAAAATAAGTGTGCTTCCGAGTGCTGACGTTCAAGTTTTTCAAACCGTTACCTCTCGCTTACATTAGGAGCTGCCAACACCAGATGTTTTTTATTGGTCTTGAAAAGAATCCCAGTTAGTTAAAAAACATCTTTTTAAAGCCATCAAGCTTCCTGAAATCTTCCCTCATTTGTCTGACCGTGTGACATCTCTTGCGTCGGACCACCAGGGCCGGGTGGAATGCTGGGACCCTCGCGTCCGGAACCGAGTGGGCACGCTGGACTGCGCCCTGAGCAGCCTCGCTGAGGGAACAGAGTACGTAAATGCTGATGTCAGCGTTGCCTATGCATATGTGGCCACATGGCACTTTTTCTTCTGCTTCTGATCCCGCCTCAAATGGCGCTTACCATCACGTCACATTTCTCTCTTTGTGTCTCACTTGTGTTTTACTGTCGGCAGGGTGCAAAGCTTGCCTTCGATCAGTGCGCTGAAGTTCAACGGCTCCCTCACCATGGCAGTCGGCACCAGCACGGGACAGGTGAGCCCAAACGCATTAAGCCACGACCGTATTTTCATGACTGCCGCAGCAGCTGGAGCTTCAGAGTGCTCCATGACACTGGTCTACGACTTTGTGTCTGTTTGCCGTTGTGAACTATCGGCTGCCCACGCGGTGCGAGATTCATCCTCTGCTTCCTGAGCAAGTCGGCTCACAAAGAAGTGGCTGCTGTCATTCTGCCTCCCTCTAAAACTTTGCACTGCTTTCAAAAGGAGCGCAATTTAGTTTTCGTTTTATCTGGTTTAATGCAGCTTAATGTCAGGGCTCCACCGGTACTCCCTACGGAAAATTTGAGGAGCACCAGCACAAAATGTACATTTAATATAACACTTCATAGACATGCAATGCAACACATTCTTTTCCATCTTAACCATATTACTGATAGATTACTTGGTAATAAATAGGCAATTCACAGAAATCACAATGAAAAGTCACAAAGTGAAGTAGTGCTTTTCTGACTAAAGACACCAAATAATAAATAGTGTTGTCGAGTCTGAAGAGCTACTCCTATAAAGGTACTGTGATTTGAACTGATAATAATAATAATAATAATAATAATACATTTTATTTATATAGCGCTTTTCATAAAACTCAAAGACACTTTACATTAAAATCATCATATATAAAAGCAATACACTAACAACATAAAATACACAATAGTGGTCACACATTAAAAGCAGTTTTGAACAGGTGGGTTTTGATTTGAGATTTGAATGTGCAAAGGTCAGTGCAGTCTCGGATGTGTTTGGGGAGAGAGTATTTTGATGACTCTTGTTCTTAACTGATGGTCTTTCTCTTAACTATTAAATATCTTTGATCATGTTTTATTGTAAAGCACTTTGTGACTTTATTTTTGAAAGGTACCTCATGAATAAAGTTCTTACTATTTGTCTCTCCTCTTCCGTGCACTGGGGCTGCATGAGTCATAGTTATATCCACCATGACCAATAAGAGGATGTGTTTTAGAAATGAGTGCATTAGTTCTGTAGTAAAAAGTGAGTGCATTAGTAGCGATACTAGTATCTATCTTTCCCTCCCATTGCAGTCATTGTGTGCTCGCCTGTGACAGCTGCACGATCCACCTGAAGTTACACTTGCTAATCAGACCTGCACACCGTTGATAAATGTCACTTTTTAAGCATGCAACATGCGTCACCACACACACATTCTCGCTCCCTCCTGGTTTTTCACGTGTTATGTGATGGTGATTTAAAAAAAGAAAAAGAAAGAAAGGAAACGTATTTACAGGTTGCACTGTTACTACTAGTCATTAAATGTCTGCAGTGTGGATGTGCTGCTGGTTTTGATGGCCGTCACAGTCAGGGACTCATTTGAAAGCCCACCTCTTGCAGAAGAAATAGATTTCTAAATCCACCCCTTTGCTTCTTTGTCTTGAAGGTGCTGCTCTATGACCTGCGCTCCAACAAGCCGCTGCTGGTCAGAGACCACTTCTACAACCTGCCAATCAAGTCGCTCAACTTCCACGATCAACTGGACCTGGTTGTGTCCGCCGACTCCAAGATCATAAAGATCTGGAACAAAGACACCGTAAGACTCAGTAACAGCCTTCACAGGATCCGACTCATACCCCACGTGAATGACGATGTGTTAAGGGTTGTTTTGATATTTGTGCTTTAGCGTTTTTAAGCGTCCTCGCACTAAGAGTGGACTGTCTTGATCAGTCCACACTCTTTCTGGCTCCATGTATCTCTTATTTATTTCTATCTGTCCACCACAGGGCAAGGCCTTCTCCTCCATACAGCCTCAGACCAACATCAACGATGTCTGCATCTACCCTAACTCAGGTGAGAACCACTTCCCACACAAGATCACGACATAAGATAAAGTTCATTCATGCAGGAAAGTGTCAGAGCAGCAGAACAACAGGAGATTTATAGAAAAGTAACTTTAAAAAAAAAAAGGAGGAATGAAATTGGGTGGTGGGATATATCCGTCTTTGACCTCTGGGTGGCGCCATCTTACAGAGGTCAAACAGTTTGACTCTGCACTTCTGCGTCTGTCACCGCCTGCCAGTCGGTTTTCTACCAGGAGCCTTATTGAAGGTGAACTTTCACATAGAAGTTGTCATTGAAATCATGATTTGGTCCTGACTCGGTCTGGTTTTTTTTTTTTATCGAAGATTTTGTTTTTAATTTGCTTTTAAATGAGGTTTCAACCTTTTTAAAGGAATACTTCACCCACAAAATGCTATCAGTTTGTACGTCAGTTACCCTCCCGTGTTACCCTGATTCCCCGCCTCCACGGTGAACGCAAAATCAAAAACGAAGAAAAGTCTTGATGATTTGAATTGTTCAACAATGTCAAAACTATATCAAAGCATCCTTTTACAAACTCTCAAACAATCCAAGTCTCATTTATCCAGTTGTGTGCTCACTAGGGGTGCAACGGATCATTAAACTCACGGTTCGGATCAGTCACAGATCGCATCAGCACAAAAGAAGGAAGGGAGCAAATATAACTATTACAGATCCCTGACCACGTTTCTTTGCCGCCAATACTAATTACTGATCATTGATGATCTGCTTAAAACACTGTGGACTCGCACAGACGAGTAGCACGCCTGCGCAAGTGTGAGACTGTTGATGTGGAAGTGTTTTAAATAGTATGATTTTGAGGATATTCTGCCTTAGGATATCCAAATTCAAATCTTTATCGGCCTTCTGGTCTCTTTAATCTGCAACGGGGCCTTCACATATACATTACTGGAACTAAATCCAGTGTTTACCCCAGAGATGAGCTCCATTTATATCCGCCCTGCTGTGTCTCCTTGTCAGGTATGCTCTTCACCGCCAATGAGGATCCCAAGATGAACACGTTCTACGTCCCGGTGAGTGCAGAGACATTTACACTCCTCACTGCCGACTTTACAAGCTGCACCAGACCGGTCACGTTCACATCCTGTCCACCAGTTGCTTGTGCTGACACGCACACGCTTTATGGAGCAGTAAAGGATATTTGCAGGCCTCGGTGATTCAGGGGTCATCAGAGGACGTGTAAGAGAAAGCAATTGTGTGTGTGTGTGTGTGTGTGTGTGTGTGTGTGTGTGTGTGTGTGT
>NW_022284812.1:0-3993 GCF_004355925.1 Anarrhichthys ocellatus
CACACACACACACACACACACACACACACACACCTTCCTGGTGTCTCGGGGCAGCAGCAGCTCCAGTGTCGCTACGTTCGTCTCTCTGAACGTCTTGTTTCCTTTCCCTCGGTTCACCGCCTGCTGTCTGATGACCTCCAGAGCTCCTCCCACCTCCTCTACCTGTAGACACAGCAGAGGGGAGAAGCGCTCCGCCAGCTCCTGACACAACACACACACACACACACTTAATTAGTCTGTTTATTTATTCCTTTCTTTTTTACATGTACGTAGTAAAAATGTATTCCTCTCCTCTCCTCCTCTCCCCCTCTCCCCTCCTCCCCCTCTCCTCTCCCTCTCCTCTCCTCCTCTCTCCTCCTCTCTCCTCTCCTCTCCTCCTCTCCTCCTCCTCTAACTCTCTCCTCTCTCCCCTCTATCCTCTCCTCTCTCTCCCCTCCTCTCCTCCTCCTACCTTCATGTGCTGATGACCCAGCTCACTGCTGTCCTCACTGAACGGAGGATTCCACAGCTGGATCTTCTCCTGCTTCAACATCTGCTTCAGCTTCGCCTCCAAGTTCTGATCAGACATCTCCTCTGATCTGGAGGAGGAGGAGGAGAAGAGAGAGAGGAAGAGGAGGAGTGAGGAAGAGGAGAGAGGAGAGGAAGTATATATATATATATATATATATATATATATCTTGTTTACCAGTCTATCTTTAAACAGAGAGATAATGTATAGAATATATATATATATAACTGTTAAGCTATGTAATATAACAATATATAACAATATATAACAGCTAATGTCCAGAATGCTCACCGATATTAAACGAACTGTAATCTGAGAAATTACCCAGAATACTTAGCGCCAGTGACGCAGTTAAAACTGAAACAAACGTTGAGTTAACGTGACGTCAGCTCACGTGACTCGTTGTCATTCTACAGCTGCGTAGCTTCAAACTGCTCGTTTGACTGTTTTTATCCTTTCATTGTGCCGCCAGACGCTGTTGAATATATCCGAGAGTTACCTTGATGTTAGAGGACACGATGACAAAGAGCTCCGCGGTCCGAAAAGTCCGTTAAATCTCCGTTAACCGTCCGTTAACCGTCCACTTCCTCAGTGCGACGGTGTTGTTTTTGTCATCTTTCGTAACGAGGTTAAAGGAGGAGGAGGTCTCACTCTGAGCACGTTTAGGGTCTGGTTGACGTTACGTAAGCTAACGTAACGTCAAGCGATAGAACAGCCGAGAGACCCGTCTTCTCAGATATAGACGATCTTTGATGCACTACGGCGTCTTACAAGGGTCAAATGTAGAAAAGCTTTATTTCTATGAAAGATATGAAAAGTTAGGAAGAGACCCAAAGTAAAAGAAAGTAAAGATTAAGTTAAATAAAATAAAATTAAATCAAACAAAAATGTAATTTAATCAAACAATAAAACAAGATTAAATTAAATTCTGGTGTAATGAGGTCAAAGACAACAACATCAGACTCATTATTATTTTATTGTTGTACATTCGATCATTTTAATGCACAACTTTCAACGACTCGTTTCTCTTCCTGCATCATGATGCAGCAGCTTTATTAATTAAATATCTGAATGAATTCATATATCTATAGTACATATACATACATATGAAATATAAAGATGTTGATAGTGACGAATGTATTCTTAAAGAGACAGTACACCATTAGACGGACTGGACGGGGACCCTCAGAAGGACGAGTACATCCCCAGCCTCCTGGCGGACTCTGAGATCCTCGGGGTCTTCCTGTTGGGGAACGGGTGGTAGCTCTGGTTCTGGGTCTGGTTCTGGTGGACCCCGGTGGAGGAGCCCACACCCCCCAAACTCAGCTGCCTGGTGAACCTGAGGGCCGGCGCTGATAACTTCCTGGAGCCGAGTGAACCAGAGACAGAAACCTGGACTGGATCCGTCTTCTCTGGATCTCCTCTGGACCCGTCAGAGGACCCAGGACCCGGGTCTCCTCCAGAGGAGCCAGGACCCGGGTTTCCTCCAGAGGAGCCAGGATCGGGGTCTCCTCTGGACCCGTCAACGTTGACTTCTTCTGTGGTGCTGCAAAAGGAGCTGCAGGAGGAGAGTTTTCTGGACTCGGAGGAAGACGAGGAGCGTCTGTAAAGACCAGAAGAACTTCATCACAATCTGATCCACTAGAACATTGAATTGATCTTCTGGTTATTTAGCACAGCGCCATCTGCTGGAAGGTTCAGAGAGTAACGAACAAAGTGAAGGAAAAGAGTTAAAGAAATACAATAAAACACAATTAAGTTAAGTTAAGTTAAATTAAATTAAATTTTCCCTGACCGGGAGGAACTGTCGGTGACACCGGGACAGCAGCGCCGGTGGAGTTCCAGGTGGACGCGCCACGGGTCGGGGTCAAAGGTCACATCTGGCGGCGACGTGAAACCCTGAGAGACGGAGACGACGACCTCCGACAGCTCCTCCGACACTGAAGACAGAGTAACCGAGTATTTTATACTCTGGTATTATTGTGGTTTTACAATGTGAAGTCACATCTTCTTGTCTCTGGGGCTTTTATTTTGAAATCTCAACGCGTGACTTGTTCCTGAACGTTCTCTGCACAGATCCACAGTTTCTTCTTCTCTCTCTGATATTACAACGTCTACTTTCTCACTGACACACCTGAGACGCTCCTCCACAGGTAAGCAAGCTCACCTGTCCTCAGCAGCAGCACGTGTGTGTGTCTCCTCTGCGTCTCTCTGGTGCACCTGTACTGTTCTCTGAGCAGAGAGATGTCCATGTTCCTCCTGCTCTGCTGCTCCTGCTCCTCCTGCTCCTCCTCACGCCTCACCAGCTGCTCCTTCTTCCTGATACCTGCGGGAGACACACAGAGAGGTGACCTTTGACCTGCACACACCTGCACACACATACACACACCTGCACACACCTGCACACACATACACACACATACACACACCTGCACACACCTACACACACCTGCACACACCTACACACACCTGCACACACCTGCACACACCTGCACACACATACACCTACACACACCTGCACACACCTGCACACACCTACACACACCTGCACACACCTACACACACCTGCACACACCTACACACACCTACACACACCTGCACACACCTACACACACCTACACACACCTGCCCACACCTGCACACACCTACACATACATACACACTTATAACACATCTAATCTTTATTGTTAATATTTAGTTTTATTTGCAGTCTTCAGTATTGTATTATATAATATATGTATGTGTACATGTACATTGTGTGTATATATATATATATATATATATATATATATATATGTGTATATAACAATTGCTGTATATATTATATATACACAGGTGTGTGTAGATGTGTGTGTGTGTGTGTGTGTGTGTGTACCCTCCAGCAGCTCTCCACAGCAGCAGCAGGACATCCTGTTGGCTGCAGCAGAAACACACCTGCTTCAGGTGAATTCAGCGTCCTGCTGCTCGGAGACTCGTGGTGCGTTCAAAGCCCGTCTGGAAGCTCCGATAAGTCACTACCTGCTCCTCAAAGCCGTGAAAATGGATCCAAGTAAAACCTGAAAAACAAAAGTAAAACGATGAGCTGTGACCGGTCGAAGGAGAAATCAGGAGAATGAAGGAGGCGACAGGTTCCTGCTGTGTTACCTGGTCAGGTAGGAGGTTGGACTGATAACACACACACACACACACACACACACACACTGGGCTCTGACTTTGATTGGTGTGTAAACAGTGGAAATGTGTTGACCTCTCTGAGTGTGTGTGAATAACAAACGCTGCATTCATTAACAATCAAGAGTGAAGAGAGTTAAACAGCTTCAGAACAACGACTCAGCAGATTACAGGAGGTCTGAACCACCAGCTGTCACCTGACACCAGTACACACCATTACACACCATTACACAACAGTACACACATGTACATACCAGTACACCATTACACACCATTACACACCAGTACACACATGTACATACCAGTACACACCA
>NW_022284813.1:0-3991 GCF_004355925.1 Anarrhichthys ocellatus
GTTCACAATGTTGTCCGGCTCCATGGGATCCCATCTGACATCGTATCTGATCGTGGACCACAATTTACATCCCAGGTATGGAGGGCTTTCTGTAAGGCTATTGGGGCATCTGTCAGTCTCTCGTCCAGTTATCATCCACAAACTAATGGACAGGCGGAGCGGGCCAACCAAGACCGTGGAGCGATGCTGCGGTGTGTCACAGCCTGGAATCCCTCGTCCTGGTGTGAGCATCTTCCCTGGGTAGAATATGCCCATAACTCTTTGTCAAGTGCTGCTACAGGGTTATCGCCGTTTGAATGTTCCTTAGGGTATCGGCCACCTCTGTTTCCAGTCCACGAGGAGGAGGTTGCAGTACCCTCAGTCCAGGCCCATCTTCGCCGTGTCGCAGGGTGTGGAAGGAGGCACGCTTGGCTTTGCTACGATCAGCGGAACGCAACCAGCGCATTGCAGACCGGCATCGGACCCCGGCACCAAGGTACCTGCCAGGTCAGAGGGTTTGGTTATCTTCAAGGGATATCCCATTACAGACTTCTTCTAAGAAGCTTACGCCCCGTTACATTGGGCCCTTTGAGATGCTCTATTATTAACCCTTCAGCCATGAAACTCAAGTTACCTGCTTCGTTGAGGATTCACCCCACATTCCATGTCTCCCAGTTGAAACCTGTCTCGGTCAGTCCACTTTGCCCTCCAGCCGTTCCCCCTCCCCCCCCGGATCATTGATGACCACCCAGCCTACACTGTCCGGCGGATCCTGGACGTGCGCCGGCGGGGTCGTCGATTCCAGTACCTCGTGGACTGGGAGGGATATGGCCCGGAGGAGTGGAGCTGGATATCCCGCCAGCTCATCTTGGACCCTTCCCTCATCCGGGACTTCCGTAGGGATCACCCTGGCAGGCCTGGAGGATCGCCTGGAGGCTCTCGTTGAGGGGGAGGTACTGTCACGGCCAGGCCGTGCCTCCTGCTTGTCCCGTGTGTGTATCTTATGGGCAGGGCTTCGACCTGGTCTCCTCCCGGCTTCCTAATTACAACTCACCTCACCTGCCCAGTCAAGCCAGCTGCACTCCATCAACTCATCAACCCAACAGTATATCTACCCCGGTTCTTCATCCACTCTTCACCAGATCGTTGTTTACAGCTCACGCGGTAGCTAGTAGTTCTTGGCCGCTCTGTTTGAAGTTAATTCAGAGTTTTCCTCAAGTGTTGTTTCAGCGCTTTAACCCTGTCTCTGTTCCTGCAGTTTTTCCATCCTCCCGGTTCCCCAGTCTGCCTGCCCTGCCCTACCTCCTCCTGCCTGGATTCCACCCTCACCCTCCCTGGACTTTCCCGCGGTGCTCTGGTCATTCCCCCCCCCTTGGTTTCCTGTAAATAAACCTTTCACCTATAATCCCTGGTCCGTGCCTGCATTTGGGTCCACACTCACAGCCCCGTGACAGAACGATCTGGCCAGCATGGACCCAGCAGACTCCGATTCCCTCCGTCAGGCTCTCGCCTCACAAGGTGCTCTCGTGGGTCAGCATGACCAACTTCTCCGGACCATGGTGGAGTCACTCCGTTCCCTTTCCACTGACGTGAGTCGGATTGGACATCACCTCGAGCAGGTTTCCACACTGCTTTCCCCTCCTGCCCCAGAAGCTCCTGCAGCTCCTCCAGTTCCTCCTCAAACCCCCACCCAGCTCGCCTTCTGCCCCCGGGAGCCACACGTCCCTGCGCCAGAACGTTACACTGGTGAACTGGGCACATGCAAGTCCTTTTTAATGCAGTGCTCCTTAGTGTTTGATCAGCAACCCTCTAGGTATTTATCACAGAGAGCGAAGGTTGCTTTTGTTATGGGGTCACTTACCGGGAGGGCACTAGCCTGGGCTACCAGTGTATGGGACAGTCAGTCGTCGGCTAACTCCTCCTACCAGAGCTTTTCTGATGAGATGCGTAGGGTTTTTGATCACCCCATTAGCGGTAAGGACGTTTCTTCACGCCTACTTTCCCTACGTCAGGGCTCTCGTAGTGTAGCAGAGTCTTCCATAGACTTTAGGACTATTGCACAGGGTTCAGGGTGGAGCGACATCTGTCCAGGGGGTCTTTCTCAGAGGGCTTAATAGCCCTGTGAGAGAGGAATTAGTAATTAGGGATGACTCGGAGAGTCTTCATGCCCTAATTGCCCTTGCCATCAGACTAGAGAGTCGCTTCCGTGAGATTAGGGGAGAGACCTAGTTGCCCTCTTAGTATGCCATTCCCTTACTCAGCTTCGAGTTTCCAGGCCCTTCCTGCTGTCCCTGTTCCCTGCTCTCCAGCAGAGGAACCCATGCAGCTGGGCAGAGCACGCCTTTCTGCAGAGGAGCGCCTCCGCAGGATCTGAGCAGGAGTGTGCATTTATTGTGGCCAGGCTGGTCATTTCCTGGCCTCCTGCCCCCAGCGGCCAAAAGAGGAGGCTCGTCAGTAGAGGTGGGGATACTGGTGAGCCAAACTACTCCCTCTTCAGTCCCACAGACCAGAATGCAGCTTGAGGCTACCCTCATGTGGAACCAACAATCCCTTCCCCTACATGCCTTAGTGGATTCAGGAGCGGATGAGAGCTTCATCGACTCAGGCCTGGTTTCCCAAGCCGGAATCTCCATCCAGCCACTAAACACTCCCCTCCGGGCCTACGCTCTAAACGGAAGGCTTCTCGCTCATGTTAGCCATGTCACGGAACCACTGCACCTGGTGTTGTCGGGTAATCACCACAAGTTCATTCAGCTCCATATCATATCCTCCCCTCACACCCCCTTGGCTCTCGGTCAGACCTGGTTAAGGCTCCACAATCCCCAGATTGATTGGTCGAAGAGTAGGGTTCAGAGCTGGAGCTCTTTGTCAGTCCTCATGCCTGAGATCGGCCCGAGCTCCAACAGAAGGCGATGCCCCCGCGCTTGCCACCGAACCCCTGGATCTGTCAGCTGTTCCCTCGATGTATCAGGATCTAAAGGAGGCTTTCAGCAAGAATCAGGCTCTCTCTCTACCCCCGCACCGACCCTATTATTGTCCCATTGACCTGCTGCCTGGTGCTCCTTTACCCGCTAGTCGGTTGTACAACCTGTCTCGCCCGGAGCGGGAGTCCATGGAGACTTGCATACGAGACTCTCTAGCAGCAGGTATAATTAGGCCGTCATCCTCCCCGGTTGGCGCTGGGTTTTTCTGTGTCCAAGAAGGACCATACCCTCCGTCCCTGTATTGACTACCGGGGGTTGAATAACAAAATGGTTAAAAACAAGTATCCTCTCCCCCTTATAAACTCAGCTTTCAAACCACTACAGGGAGCCACCATCTTCTCAAAACTCGACCTCGGAAATGCATATCACCTGGTCCGTATCAAGGAGGGAGATGAGTGGAAGACTGCTTTCCGGACCCCCCTGGGTCACCTTGAGTACCTGGTCATGCCTTTTGGGCTGACTAATGCCCCTGCAGTTTTCCAGGCTCTTGTTAATGATGTCCTTCGCGATTTCCTAAACCGATCTGTTTTTGTTTATATAGATGACATCTTAATCTTCTCCCGGAACACGGAGGAACACATTCGGCACGTGAGACAGGTTCTCCAGCGGCTACTGGAGAACAAGCTCTATGTTAAAGCGGAGAAGTGTGACTTTCACGTGGCTTCAGTGGAGTTCCTGTGGTACATCAACGAGAGCGGGCAGGTGAGGACAGACCCAAGGAAGACTCAGGCAGTGGCAGAGTGGCCCAGACCCACCTCCCTCAAGCAGCTCCAGCGGTTCCTGGGGTTTGCTAATTTTTACAGGAGGTTTATCCGCAACTACAGCAGAGTGGCGGCACCTCTGACCCAGCTCACGTCTCCCAGAAACTCCTTCTCTTGGACCTCCGCAGCAGATGCCGCTTTTGCTGAACTGAAGAGACGCTTTACTACGGCACCTGTCCTCGTTCATCCGGATCCCACACGTCAATTCATCGTGGAGGTAGACGCTTCGGACTCGGGAGTGGGGGCCGTCTTGTCCCAGCGCTCGGC
>NW_022284814.1:0-4114 GCF_004355925.1 Anarrhichthys ocellatus
TACTACTACTACTACTACGTACTACTACTACTACTACTACTACAATCAACACTAGTACTACTACTATTAATACCATCCACTGGTTCCACTACTACGTACTACTACTACTACTGCTACTACTACTACTACTACTACAATCAACACTAGTACTACTGCTACTACTACGTACTACTAATACTGCTACTACTACGTACTACTACTACTACTACTACTACAATCAACACTAGCACTACTACTACTATTAATACCATCCACTGGTTCTACTACTACGTACTACTACTACTAATAGCAGTCACTACTACAATCTTCCTTCCCTCCTTATAGCCTTTCTTCCTACCTCTATCATTTCTGTTCTTCTTTCCTTCCTTCATCCCTCATTACCTTTCTTTCTCCCTCCTTCTTTTTCTTCCTCCTTTCCTTCCCTTGCCTCCTTTCCTTCCCTTGCCTCCTTACCTTCTGTGGTAGAGAAGCAGGATGGTTCTCTACGATCAGTCTCTTGAGGTAGTGAACCCAAAGTCTCTTCTCCTCCTGGTTCTTTGTCTGCAGTAAAGAAATGAAATATGAACAACATGGAGTACATTATATATATGTACATATATATATATATATGTTATTAAGATGTTTAACAGTCAGACATGTGGACCAGAGTCTCAGACTGAACCCTCTGATGGACCAGAGTCGGACCTTTAGTCTTCATCACTCACCTGGACGACGTGCTGCTGTTTGGGAATTGTCTGATCGGACACTTTGAAGCAGAGAGAGTCCTTCAGGGTCTCCACCAGCAGCAGATTACAGCACTGGACATGAAGACAGACATGGAGACGAGATGGAGGGTCCGTTAGATGACTGATGAAGAACACTACACCACATGTCAAGGGGTCAGTCTCTAGACCGTCAGAGTACGTACAAATATATGCGTGCTGTAGACGAACTGCTCCAGCCTCTTCTTGGCGATCAGCAGCATGGTGTCAAACAGGAAGAAGGCTCTCTCCTTCTTCATCCTGTGGACCCTGAAGGAACCTTCCAGAACCAGCTCTCCGAACCCGCCGAGGTCCGGCCCGCTCCAGTTCACCAGCAGGGACTCGATCTCCTGTGAGGAGGTGAAGGGTCACAGGGTCAGAGGTGGATCAGGGAGAAGCGTCTAGAGGATGAGTCAGGTCCTGATCGCTGTTCTATGTTCTGGTTCTTTTACAGTTTTTGTGTGAAGTTCCATTTTTATAAACCCTTTTAAAAGATCACTCCCTGAAATGGTTCTCGATAGACCTGGAACTCCAAGACCAGCAGCACCAGAGGAGTCCCAGGATCCTGTTAAGGCTCTTTATAATAACTCTATTTATGTAGCGCCTTGAAAAACAACCGTCTCACATCTCATCTGTTTGTTCATGAGTCAGAGAGAGAGAAGAAGAGTCTCATCTGAATGGAGTATTTAGAGTATCACCTGTAGTATCGGGTGGTATTTGAAGTACTGAATGTAGTATTTAGAGTGTGACTTGTAGTATCGGGTGGTATTTGAAGTACTGAATGTAGTATTTAGAGTATCACCGGTAGTATCGGGTGGTATTTGAAGTACTGAATGTAGTATTTAGAGTGTCACCGGTAGTATCGGGTGGTATTTGAAGTACTGAATGTAGTATTTAGAGTGTCACCGGTAGTATCGGGTGGTATTTTAAGTACTGACTGTAGTATTTGGAGTCTCACCTGCAGTCTCACAGCGTGCTCTTGCTTCCTCTTCATGTCGTTGATGTACCAGGCCACCGCTGTCATGGTGATGATGGCGTCCTCGATGACCTCATACCCAGGGTCGCTCTTGTCAAAGTGTTTAGAAAGTTCCTGAGAAGACGGTTGGACATGAGACCAAACGGGACATTTAAGAAAATGTCGAGAAGCAAAAACAAGAATTGGTGAACAAACAGAAGAAGAAAGCATCTCATCTCAGGAACCACTGACGCACGACCCGCTGAGGATTGTGGGAAAATCCCAGCAGTGCAGCGCTCCAAGCACATGTTTGACCAGTGTTGATACTGGCCACCGTAGACCGGGAGAGAACCAAGACTCGGCTCTCAGAGGTGGGCTTGGACAGCTCGGTGTGTTTTATGTTTTATGGAGCTGAATATCTTCAGACGTTAGTTCAGACGTTCGTAAAGGTTGTGACTGATGATTCCAGTGAGATCTGGAATTTATTAGAGCCATTATTATATATATATATATATATATATATATATATATATATATATACTATGTGTGAAGTACTATGTGTGAAGTCGGGACGTCCCAGTCCGGTTTTGATTTTGTTCCTCCTGATACTTTATTATTGAGTATCTGAGTTCAGCAAAGACACCTCAAAGGAGAACTTCACCTTTTGTATCAATATGTGTTATTTAAACATAGTTATCAATTAAGAGAATAAAGAGATTCCTTTGAGGTACTGAATGTAGTATTTAGAGTATCACCTGTAGTAGCAGGTGATACTTGAGGTACTGAATGTAGTATTTGGAGTATCACCTGTAGTAGCAGGTGGTACTTGAGGATCCTCTGCACTGGTTTTAACAGGTACGTCTCCAGAGGTAACGAATGGTTCAGAGTCGTCTGTCTCTCCTGGAAGAAAGGAACCAGACTTTTGTTCTTCATACAGTCCTTCAACACCGCCACCGAACTGTGGAGAGAGAGAGAGAGAGAGAGAGAGAGAGAGAAAACATAATTGTTCATGGCAGCCTGGATCTGATGTAAATTAAGTTTATCTTTTTCCCTCAAACAATACGACGAGAAGATGGAACTCCTCCACTCTGAAATCCTCCTCGAAACATTCATCAAGGCACGAAGGAAGGAAGGAAGGAAGGAGGAAGGAGGGATGAGGGATGGAGGGATGGAGGAGATTATGAAGGAAGAAACAGCAGTTTGGAGCTCTGACAAACATTCATTACAAGTTTTGGGAAGAAGGAGAGATTGATGTAAGATGACGAAGGATACAAAGAAAGGAGGAAACAAAGAGGACAAAGACAAAGAAGGAGTAACAGAGACCATGAAGGGAGGTCCACAAGAAAAACATTCATCATGAAGAAGACAAAAGAGCTGGAGGGTGTTATGATGAGATGATGGAGGAGACGGGGAAACTGATTCAAGGAAAAGAAGGAGGAAGAGGACAAGTTGTCCAGATGATTTAAGGAGACCAAAGAGGAAAAAAAAGGGGGGATGTCGGAGGAGATAATGGAGGACTTAGGAGACTCCTCATGACTAACATTCATCACAGCGGGAAGCCAAAGAATCTTGGACCCCAGCGGTGAGAAGGAGGGAGGACAGAAGGGGGAAGAGAAAGGGGGCGTCTGAAGGAGGAGGAGGGAGGCTGAAGGAGATCAAGGTAACGATGAGGAGGCAGGAGGGAGGAGAGAGGAGAGAGGAGAGAGGAGGGAGGAGGGAGGAGGGAGGCAGCAGTAATATCTTCTATGACTGATGTGTTCAGAAGGAAACATGAAGCTTTCAAACAGAAACAAACCTCTTTATCTGCACATAAATAAATGTAATAAATACATGTGTCATGTGTTCGTGTGCACTTTCCTTCATTTGCAACTGCAGATACGCAGCAAAATGTTGCTGCTGAAGCTGAAATACCTCACGGCCTGATAATCATCGTATTTCATTGGTCATGTTTAGGCACTCAGAGGTTTAGTCACAGTTTATAAACTCCAGGACTTCTTGAAGCTGAATGTTTGCAATGGACATAAATCTTGGGGAATCAGCCATGATGTCACCCGTTGGTTTGTGGATGTTTAGAAGCCTTGAGTCCAGCATTTTGTCCGTCGCCATCTTGTTTTTTAGCAACCAGTGAACAGGAAGTGACCATATCTGGACTGAGGAGGAGTGACGTAGAGACGCCGTATACGTCTCTGGTAGAGACCTGTCAATCACTGTGTAGCCCCGCCCTAAAGCATCCCCTGCTTTATGGTCTGTTTGACTCTAAATGGACCATAATGTACTAAATGAACATCATGCTGTATTGAAGAAGACTTGAAACTAGAGATTGAGACCATAAACTCATGTTTACAATGTTTACTGAGGTAATAAATCAAGAGAGAAGTAGAGTCATTTTCTCATAGACTTCTATACAACCAGAGGAGTC
>NW_022284815.1:0-4010 GCF_004355925.1 Anarrhichthys ocellatus
TACAACCAGAGGAGTCGCCCCCTGGTGGTCACTAGAGAGAATGCAGCACATCTTCTAAACTGCTGCGTATGTTTTGCATGCAAAGTATTATCTGTAGTGGTGTAAAACGTATGAATTAGTGTTTGGATATTTAGATATCAGATATTTTCAGATAAAAACGATGTATACTGTGTACGTTCTGTCACATTAGTAAAATACTGGAGAAAAAGTAGAAAGACTTTCAATATAAAGATACTGAAGTAAAGAAGGAATCCTCCTTACAGAAATTGTGTAAATGCATTCGTTCATCTCCCTGTTCTGTTTATTGCTGACATTTTGTGTACGAACACATCGTGTCCTCCCTCATTACCAGAACCTCTCGTGCACCTGGTCTGGATCTCCGTATGCCGGCGCTTCCTTCTTCCTCCACGCCGCTAATTAGCCGGAGTCACATTGCACCGATCTGTCTCCGTGGTTTCATTTGGTTATATTTTTCCCTCCATCTCGTCTGTGTGACAACGTTCTTTTTACTCCTCTCTCTGTTTTTTAATGAGCGCTCTGGGTTTTCCCCCCATGAGCCGATTCCTTCGATTGCATTCCTCCTTCTTTTCTTCTTCTGTCATTTTGTGCCGAAGACGCACCCGTGCTCCCGTAACCTGAATGGGAGCGTATTGATCCATCCAGAAGCAGAGGCAGTCATGTCACCGGCGGAAAAGACCGCTGGCAAACATAATTACCCTCATGAGTGTGTGGTCTCTCACACAGGAAATGAAATAGTCCTTTTAGGGCCGGAGGGTACATCTGAACACGCTGGAATATAATTATGCTCCGTTAAAAAGCCCATTAATCTCTGCTGTATTGATTTTGTCCTCGTGCTAATGGACAGTATGGTCTCTCAGCTGTCCAAATGACGCATCAACAAATAAAGGACAAGGCTCTCAAACCCTTTTGTTCGGTGCCTAATTGGTCACAAAGAGGATTCGGCTCTTTAACACTAGGAATCAAAGACTGTCCTGTCAGAGTGAGAGGAGGCCCGGCGGGCAGGTGGAACCGCACGGCTCCGCTCTGGGAAGTGATGAGTTCTCAGCTTGCTGTCAATATTCACATTCACTTTGTTGAAATGGTCCAACTGGGATTCAAACGCAGATCATCTTCAACATCATATCGATCTTAATGTGGAGCTCACACGTCCTGAATGTTCTGAGTCAAATCTAAAAGAACGACAAATTAACATGAAAAAAAGGTTTCTGGAGTGAGTTCCGGACACAGAGAACGTTCACATCGTCCTGTTGGCATCAGAACCAGAATTTTTGTTTCGTTGTTACATGAAAATGAAAAGAATATGTGGTGTGCACAGCTTCCCCTCGCTCCATTATTTAATGTTTCTCTCTTTACAAATGGAAGCAGAGAAACACTCCTCTGGTCTGAAGCTTCTTCTCCAGGAAACAAACACACTTATAAATTAAAGTGTAGATAATAAGGTCTGGCTTTGTATGACTCCAAAAGAAGACTTTTCATTTCAGCTATTTAACTTCTGTTAAATGTTCTCTATTCAACATTCAGATCATTAATATCTGATCAATAACTATCATCTATATAAAGATATAGAGGAGTCGCCCTGATCCCAGAATAAAGTGCACGTGAGCGTGTCTGTTAGTGCATGTGAGCGTGTCTTGTAGTGCATGTTAGTGCACGTGAGCGTGTCTTGTAGTGCACGTGAGCGTGTCTTGTAGTGCACGTGAGCGTGTCTTGTAGTGCATGTTAGTGCACGTGAGCGTGTCTTGTAGTGCATGTGAGCGTGTCTTTTAGTGGATGTGAGCGTGTCTTGTAGTGCACGTGAGAGTGTCTTATAGTGCATGTTAGTGCATGTGAGCGTGTCTTGTAGTGAATGTTAGTGCACGTGCGCGTGTCTTATAGTGCATGTTAGTGCACGTGAGAGTGTCTTATAGTGCATGTTAGTGCACGTGCGCGTGTCTTATAGTGCATGTTAGTGCACGTGAGAGTGTCTTATAGTGCATGTTAGTGCACGTGCGCGTGTCTTATAGTGCATGTTAGTGCATGTGAGCGTGCCATCCAGCTGCAAACCACAGCAGCGCTCTGGAGGTTTTCGGATGTATCTGATCGGATGAAGCGAACTTGAACAGAATCAGATGCGTTATTGAGACCACAGCACCAGACCCCATCCAGCACCTTGAGGTTCAGTCTGTGACAGTCAAACACATGCTGGTTGCAGAATCTCTGGTTCTGGTTCCACCAGGACCGGATGGCTTGCTCAACACGATGCTGTACCCTGAGGATCACACTCGATGGTCTACAGACCAACCGAACCCATGGAGACTGGATGGACACGTTCCTAAACCAGATCTTTTATTCTCTCAAAGGTCTGGTCCAGCATCCCACGACCAGAACTACATCCACAGTCACTCCTGAATCTCAGGGTGTGGAAGAAGAAATGTACTTTTATTAACCTTCTAACTCTGCAGCAGAGCTACAACATGAGAGGAATCAATGATGCAGGTGGTCGTACTGCAGCTGCATTTAGTCTGACTGATGGTGGAGCTGCTGGGGCGTCTGGGTCACAATGTAATTACTAACCGCAGAATAAGAGCCGGTTGAGTCAGAACATTAAAGGGGAATGAAAGCTGCATTAGTCTGTAGTCGTAGGTGGACGTCCACAACAAAAAACGTGTCATTATTGACCTTTGTGCCGTTGGGCTGTCAGGATGCAAGAACATGGAGGAAACACGTGAACAGAGGAGAAGATTAGTGTCTCAGCAGCTGTTATGAAATAATCTCTTTCGAGTCGACAGTGTGGGAAAACACAGCCGACCTCGTGAGGAGCATCTTCTTTATAATCATAGAATCAAAAGATGACTTTACTCTTCAGCAAACAAACCTGTCTGCAGACGTTTTATTCTCACAGACGTCGATACAACCAGAGGAGTCGCCCATCACGCTCCCTTACCCCCCTACTGTCTCCTTTCCTTCTCTACATTTCCTTTCCTTCCTCCATCTTAACAGACCTCTAACCGCCCACCACCTCCTCTCCTTTTCTCTCCTACATCTTTCTTTCCTTGTCCACTCTTTTATTTGTTTCCTATCCTTCCTTCTGTCTCTCTTTCCTTTCTAGTTTTCATTTGCAGAATCCAATCGACAGCCATCACACATGTATTTCATTCCCGCCCTTCTTTTTTCTTATCTTCCTTCTTTTAGTCTTATTTCCTACCTCATCCTTCCTTTCCGTCCCTTCCAGTCTCACCTCCTTATGAAGAACATGTTCTACCTGTAGTTTGGTTGCTGCGCTGCTTCCTGACATGTAAGTGTATAAGTCATCAATAAGTCGACTCCCAGCCATCGATCGTCGCCGCTCTTAAAAACTCAACAGCCAATCGACGCAGTGAAGTGTCCTTCAAGGTTTTGGTCCAATCTGAATCGAGTGTGTCATCCATCTCCTCTCTGTCGCCTCCGGCCTGCACTTTTATTCTCTTACTGCGGTCCTCGCGGTGCTGGAACCCCCCCCCCCTCCGGCTGGGCTCACACACACTCATTATAATGCACTGCACTACCTTCTGTAACTTTAAATAAAGTGCAGGAGAAGAAGTCCCTTTAGCTGTGTCCCAGTTCAGGACCTGAAAGCTGGATCTGCTGCACATTGGAGATGAAACGAGTGGTGCATTCAGGCTCACTGCGTTAACTCAAGAACTCAGCAATCAGTTTATAACAGCTTTAACATCTGTAGGTTACCTTTGAACTGATAACACAGTGAAGGAAGATGGATTCAATAGTCAAAAAACATGTTTCAGCACTAAGTTTACAAGTTGTTTAATGTCTCCATCAGAGGGCGGAGCTAAGTACAGCCAAACGCTGAATCAAACATTTTAAGTCAACCAACTTAGTAGATCTTAGTGGAAACAGACTGTGAAAAAGTTAAAGCTGGAAGACGAAAGTACGGACAACTCCCAGACCGGACAACACCGTGGTGTCGACCTGTCAATCACTGTGTAGCCCCGCCCTAAAGCATCCCCTGCTTT
>NW_022284816.1:0-3990 GCF_004355925.1 Anarrhichthys ocellatus
TATATACATACACACACACACACATATACACACACACACACATACATACATATACATACATACATTTATGTATATATATTTACTTCTTTATTTTCAAACCTGCATTTCCTTCTTCCTCCTTCCTCACTGCGTTCTCTGTATAAGTTAGCAAGGCATTTATATCTAGTACGTAACTAAGTATTATAAGACCTCCTGGCTCAATATCTGGGGAGAAAACCCACCAGCAGCCCAGAGGTGTTTCTCCTAAACAACAGTTGTCCCTGACTCTGTTGAAACCAACCCCCCACCATGTCAGTGCATTTAAAAATGTTGTTACTGACATGTCTGCACGGACGTGTTAAACTTTCACCGGTCTAACGAGGCACACAGTGAGGAGGGTCGTTGCGTTTTACGGCAATAAGCAAAAGGTGAGCATCGCGGCGAATAGTCCGCACACAAGTGGACCAGACCAGGAGGCGGACGGACAGCAGACGCCACAATCGGCCTCACGCACAGACCACTCGCACAAACCAACTCCTTCTTAAGTTGCTTGTATGCATTCACCAAATTTCTCTTTCTTTTTGAATTTTCTCTGAAGACAAACACAATTTACGAGTAGTCCAGATCTGTCGTAGGAGTCACGGGACATTACAGTTATTACACATCATAATTATGTTTCACCCTGCAACTCAAATTAAATGCTAATATAATTCTAAATTTAGTCATATAGCTTTACGATTTCACCATTTATTTAAATTGTCTGTTGATGTGATTGTATAACACCTCAAACGGTTTATTTAATTTGAACCCCTTACGCAACATTAACAGCATTCGTTATTTGTCCCGATTCCTTGGCCTTAACTCTGCTGCTGTCGCTGTTACAAATTATAGACTTTCCTTTATGTACTTGAAAGCAGGACTTATTCCTGTTAAGATAAGATAAGCCATATGGGGCAGAAAGCCTTATATGGTATTATTGGGACGTTAATTAGGGTTGTTGGGTGGCATTGGTCATGTTTATGCTGGTCATTTACATAGTTATCTGAAGCGTTTGCTGAATGTGACATGGCACACTCATGCAAGTAGAAGAAAGTTAAGATGGGAATCCAAATGTTTTTCCATGAGGTCCATGTTTCCAAAGAAGTCAAAAGATGAATTCGGAGTAAAATTGTCTTTAAACTGAAATTAATGCATATTATGGCCACTTGGGGGCAGCATAAACAACAACAACGACGACACTACAGGATTATCTTATTTTAAGTTGATATTGTGAACTAGTTGGCAAACAGTTGCCTGTTTAAACATCCAGCAGCTAGCAACAATATCATTTATTTGGAGTCATATTCACTCTCCTTCGGCTCTGCTTTTGGTTTCTGCCGACTCTTCAGCTGCTAAAGGCTCCACTATGTTCACCAGCTAGTCGCTAGCTGTGTCTGTCTGCCATTTAGAGAGCAGGCGGTGCACAGTGGGTAGCTTAGATCTGACAATTACCAAGTTGTCACTTCTTAAAATAATAAAACTTGACTTTTTTCGGTCGAACTGTGCTTTTAAGCCACTGTGCCATGTTTTTTCTATGGGGAGAGCGGTGACGACCAACTAGCCTTGACGTCATTGCAACCAATGAGAGAGTAGTTGTATGTGATGTCACCACTTCCTGATGGTGTATTCCTGCGCTGCGCTTTGAGTAGGAGAGAAAACGTCTTGTCACCTGAAGGCAGCTTCAGGGAAAAGGTGGTGTTCTTTCTCTTACCTTTTTGACATTGTTGTTATTCTCTGTGTCGGAGTTACACTCGTGTTGTGCTGGGGACACGGTACCACGGAAACCCTGCGGCGACAAAAAGCAGCCGTTAACAAATGGCCGGGCACGCTGCTCATTTAGTGTTTGCCATCACAATCAGCCTCAGCTGCCACTCAAGAGAGTCAGGAGGACGCCCCCGAGGCTGATTAGGACTCCAAATGTCCCACTAACAAGCCAAACAAAAGAAGGACAGGAGATATTCTCTAAAAACACTCAACTACTCATAAGTAAGATGATCAGGCTGGAACACAAAGTACAGAACAAACCAGTCAGCCAATAATATTAATTAACCTAAAAAAATAAAGCTGTTTTAAAACTTTATCTCAGCCAAATTTAAGGCTTTTAAAAACTACTGTTGCGATGAAAAAAAACACAAAACAAGTGGGACCAGTTGTTTTTTTGTTTTTTCGCACTTGTCCCTCAATTTTGTTAATTTCGCTTCCTTAAACAGATTCTGGTATCATCATTGAGTTGAGCATAATTGATCCGATCTAATGAGATCCATTTAAAGGAACAGATGTGATGCAATAACCATGGTTACTGTTACTAAAGCACTATAGGTAGAGAGGAACTGGAGCTCAACCATCACCATGGTTTCTGCGTGCGTGCGTGCGTGCGTGCATGCGTGCCAGACAGTGATTGTGTGAAACTGATCAACAGTGTGTGAAAACACATATGGCTGCCTATCTGAAGTCATCAGAGACGTGCCCGCTGTGTAAAATGTATTTCTATACTTGTGAGGACCAAGTGGCCAGGGACAATGTTTATATCAGGTTAGGGTTAAAATCCAGGTTAAACAAATTCAACTAGGAAATGAACCAGTAGGGGAGAGCGTGCATGTCCTGTGGCTGCATGGTGTTCTGGTCTGTTGGTGGAGTGACTGTTGACACCTGCATGACGGCCTTGCTATGAAACTTATAGTCGTAGACATTTGTTGTTTGGTTTTTTTGATCGCTGACAATATTTTGTCAGACTTCTGTACACTCTGGCTGCACTGGAAATCAGTCAGGTTGTCTATATTAATCTTATAATTTATCAGCAAGAATAATACAAATGCAAGACACCAATTTCATATGGGGGGGGGGGTTAACTAAAGAGGGAATAAATGTGTAAATTGTGTCAAAGATGGTCAGCGACAGACAATTACACATTCATGCTCAACTCTTCACTGACATATACACTTGACACTTTTAACAACCGACTTGTTTTATACTCTTAATTTGTTTGTTTGTCATATTTTACTGTACATTTTCATAATTTTTTGTCTTAAATGATGTCTTATACTATTGCACTCAAACCAAATTCCTTTTATGTTCAAACGTACGAGGCAATAAACCGTTTGGGGTTCAGACTGTGAAGTGTTGAAGCAGAAACCTGTGTGTCGTGTATGGGTCTTTCTTTAAAAGGCACTGACCAAGTTGTCTCCCCACTCTGTCAGGCTGTAGTCCACGGTGATCTCCTCCCCCTTGGTGATGTCCCGGATGGCGATTACGACCAACCTCACCTGGCTGCCACAGTGCACCTCTCGGATGCGGCAGTTCGGGGATGGGGGGAAGGAGCTGGCCGTCGGGGCCGGAGCCGAGGGCGTCGGTGCAGCCGGAGCCGTGGACGCAGGGGTCAGAGACGTGGCCCGGGCCGAGGTCGCCGTGGCCGGTGCGGGAGCAGGGAGCGGTGTCGGGGTCGCGGCCGAGGAAGCGGCAGGAGCTGGGGCCGGTGTGGAGGCTGAGCAGGAGCTGGTCTTGGATCCGGAGGGGACTTTGTCGTGAGCCTGCGCCGATGGACCGCTAAGAGGAGAAGGAGGCGGGGGATGGAAAGTTACATTCACTACCGTCAGACAAAACGTGCTGCTGTCTACTTCTACTCTGCTCCAATGCTAGTCACTTTTGTTAATTCCAGTTTTTCAAATGTTATGTTTCATTGCTCTGTAAAATCTAAAATATTAGATTTTTATAGTTGTAGACTGAATTGTAAAAAAAAGTAAACAATGTAATTTTGTCGACAAAAACGAGTGATCAGATAAATACAATTTTAAAAATTAAAATTAAATGAAAAATTAAAATAATCATTACAATTGCAGCTATTTTTTCTATTTTGTGGTATTCTAACGTATCCCTTCCATTGTGAGTACATAGTGTATGTAGAGATCGATCTATCTATCTATCTATCTATCTATCTATCTATCTATCTATCTATCTATCTATCTATCTATCTAT
>NW_022284817.1:0-4280 GCF_004355925.1 Anarrhichthys ocellatus
TTCTGTTGAATGGGAGGCTGCGTGTAACCTCCGTGTTAAAGCACATGCATGTTGTTCGTTATGTTGTGTTGCAGTTTTACATCATTTATTCTAGATTAGACAGAAAGTGCCTGAAGCTAAGTGTGAGCAGCAGGGGGCAGAAACACAGAAGAAGAAACTGATAATGTCAGTTTAGTGACAGCAAGACGAAGCCAACCTTTATTATCAGTGACATGTCGTATATTATATCTTCAGACACAATAACATATTTGTTATAGTTACTGGATGTGACAGTGAAGATCTGGAGATACGTTTGTTATTTTTAACAGTATTCACGACTGTTTGTTTTGTTTGTCTATTGTGTCTCTGATTAGTGTTTCTATTTTAACATATAAAACAACGAGCACTCATAGCGACCATGTTAACTCCAGTAAATGTGTTTTATGAGGATCTTGTGAGAGTGAGCTTACCTGTCCCATGAAGGAGTGCTTTCCCAGCATTGAGCTCAGCTGGTGGGTGTCCATGTTGAAGGTCCTGTAGCTCCCAGAGAACACGGCCCTGAAGTCCTGCAGCCTGAAGACACACACGGCAGATTCTGGACCCGAGGACCTGAACCAGACCAGAGATATAAACCATGTTACTGAGATCTCTCATCTCCAAACGTGGTTAACGGTGGTTACTACTCCACCAGGAAGGGTTCTTCAGCAGGATCACTACTGAAGAACTCATGGGCTTTGGTAGAAGGGCGACGCACTGGGCCAAAGAAGAAGCCGTTCAAATGTTGGAGTGCATCTGAATCATGGAGTGGATAAACTCATTATTCTCCACTTTAGTTACCACTGTGAGACCTTCTAGTCTAGTACTCTGGGCTCTAGTGCTCTGGGCTCTAGTGCTCCGGGCTCTAGTGCTCCGGGCTCTAGTGCTCCGGGCTCTAGTGCTCCGGGCTCTAGTGCTCCGGGCTCTGTTTAAAGTGTTGGGTCTGAAGTGCATTGAGGGCGCGTCCAGCTCCACTGTAGCTGGTTACATGGTGCAGAATCAGGGTGCAAAGTAAGACTCAACGGCTGCACCTGAACCCGGAGCATTCCCTTTTAAAACAACGCTTCAATAAAACGTCTCTGTGAAGTGTGCCGGCATGTCTTTTCACGGACACCTTCGTGAGTAGAAGTTGAGGTACATCGGAGGTTTCGTCCTCGTACCACTGAGACGTGAAGACGCCGTAGAATAGCGTGTCCGAGGCGTTGCTGCCCTCTGGTGGCCGGAGGGTGAACACGTCCTGGAGGAGGTTGAAGGGAAGCTGTTTGGGCAGCTGACAGAGCAGAGGGGCTTTAGCAAAAGACGTCCACTTGTTCTGCAGAGTCCTCTGTCCACCGACGTCGTCCTGAGGACATAAAGACAGAGGTCAGGGGTCATGATGAGGCTCACAGAATCTCTTCTTAACACATGTTTATAGACTGGCTTCTATGTGATGTCGTCGCTTTACCGTTTTATTTCATTTTTGTCATTTGACTAAATATAATTTTATTTATTTCTCAGTTTATTTGAATCGTATGAACTGTCTCACTGATCTTTCTGTTGTTATTATTGTTTTTGCTGCTTTGTCTGTAAAAGCACTTAGTAAACTCTGTTTTTAAAGGTGCCGTATGAATAAAGTTATTATGGTTATTATGGTTATTATGATTATTACATCATCACCTTGCAGACTTGGGCCACTCTGGGGATCCTCAGCTCGTCCACGAAGCTGAACTCTTTCCCCACTTCACTAAAGAAGAAGTAGATCTTCCTCTCCGACGGGTCGGACGACGAGCCGACAAACGTTGGCTCTGAAATACAGGAAGTGGAGACACGAGGTCAGAATGTGGAGAAAGAGATGTGAGAGAAACACGAATCATATCTGAGTTATGATCACAGAATCAACAGCAGCTCGAGTAACGAGACGTTCATCAGTGAAGAAACAAACAGTGAAACACGGATGGAGTCAGAAGCTCCTTGAGACGTTCAGACGCAGTTCTTTATTATCATTTAGAGACAGAAAGAGGAAATGAACCATTGGGTCATAAAACAGGAAGTCGGTCTGACGCTGGTTTGGTTGAAAGTTTGTGAGGTTTTTGTAAATGTCTTTGAGGTTTTTAAGATGTTTAAACATCAGCGTTTTCATTTCTATGTCAACAGCAGACGACACAAAAACTTCAATTGACCAGAGGAGCTTCAAGAGTTTTACACTTTAAAGACATGCAGTGCTGCTGTATTTGTATACTAGTTAAAGTACTTCACCATCTTTTATTCAACACTTCTGTCGTCTTCCTCTTCATGACTCACTGTTTACTTCAGCTTATTCAGAAACACTGAAGGATTCTGGGTAAGTGATTTAAAGTAAACACCTCTTTCTCCTCACTCACCCTCCAGCAGACCGACGGACGAGTCCTGGCTGACGTCTTGGCGGCCATCTTTGCTGAAGTGTCGAGAAATCTGCGGTTTGACTCCTCTGAAGTCGGTGGTGGTGGCGGTGAACAGCTCGCCGTCTGCACCGAACACACAGCAGCGTTAAAAACGTGACTCACAAGCTCACACAGGTCAGCAGCACGAGGACATTTATGTTTGAGTGAAACATCGTTCTGACCGACGCTGATGGCCGAGCTCTTCTGCACCGGACTGTGAGGGCAGCGACCTTTAGCTTTAGCATTAGCATCGTCACGGAGCTCCATCGAGAAGCTTTCTGCATCCTGAAGGAGACCAAACCACAAAACACCACGTTTAAGAGAAGATCTCCACTACAAGTCAGAGGACTACAAGTCAGAGAACTACAAGACAGAACTACAATACAGAGAACTACAATACAGAGAACTACAAGTCAGAAAACTGCAATACAGAGAACTACAAGTCAGAAAATTGCAATACATAGAACTACAAGTCAGAGTATTACAAGTCAGATAACTACAAGTCAGAGAACTACAATACATAGAACTACAAGATAGAACTACAAGTCAGAGAACTACAATACATAGAACTACAAGTCAGAAAACTACAATACATAGAACTACAAGTCAGAGGACTACAAGTCAGAGGACTACAAGWCAGAGAACTACAAGTCAGAGTACTACAAGTCAGATAACTACAAGTTAGAGAACTACAAGTTAGAGAACTACAAGTCAGAGTACCCACAAGTCAGAGTACCCACAAGTCAGAGTACTACAGGTCAGAGAACTACAAGTCAGAGAACTACAAGTCAGATAACTACAAGTYAGAKAACTACAAGTCAGATAACTCAGAGAACTACAAGTCAGAGTACTACAAGTCAGAGGACTACAAGTCAGAGAAGTCAGAGTACCCACAAGTCAGAGTACCCACAAGTCAGAGTACTACAGGTCAGAGAACTACAGGTCAGAGAACTACAAGTCAGAGAACTACAAGTCAGATAACTCAGAGAACTACAAGTCAGAGTACTACAAGTCAGAGTACCCACAAGTCAGAGTACTACAAGTCAGAGTACTACAAGTCAGAGTACTACAAGTCAGAGTACTGTGTTCAATATTCAGGAAAAACACAAAGTATTTTTGGCTAAATGTAAGAATCAAATTAAAAGTACTTGCTTTACTTGTGTGACTGATGTATTATTAGTGCTGGGCAACGAAAAAATATTTAATCGCGATTAATCGCATGGATTTTTTGTGATTAATCGTGATTAATCTCATTGTTATGGCAAAGTTCAATAATGAATTCAAAAGTAGTGTATTGTGCACTTTTATCTTGAAAGTACTGCTATATGAACAAAAGTGCAACAACATTTGGTTTGCAAACACTTTAAACAAATAAGGTTATTTTTAACAGCAGTATTCCCTTTACACAGCAGCAGTTATAACACAGTTATAATGATTCTGATCATAAATATTCAGCCGGTGTTCACAACTTTATCTTCATGTGTGTAAGAGATGATATTTAAATATACACCTTGAAAACTGCAAACCTACCTACGTCATGTTTTTATGTTTGTTAAATTCTCAGTAGCAATAACTAAATGATGCTTATTATACATATTACAAACAAAACACTTTAAAAACTGGACAATATGTATTTTAACATTGTCGCTGTTGTAAATTGTTTGATTGCATGATTTACTTTTATTGTGAAGAGCATGAAAACGGAAGTGCTTTTACTTTGAAGAGACAGGAAGTAGAATGGTACGTGTTCTTGACGCTAACAATGTTGATACGTAGAAAACCACATGTCGGGTGCAAGAGCGCGTTCTGTTCACTGTAACACTGTAACACTGCAGTTCAGACAGTAAAGAAGCTCCACTTCACAAC
>NW_022284818.1:0-3989 GCF_004355925.1 Anarrhichthys ocellatus
CTGTTCATCTATATAGATAGATAGATAGATAGATAGATAGATAGATATAGAGATAAGGATTAAAATGTCTTTGCTGTAAAATATCTGAAGACTTATTTATGGACTGTGCTGTATCTTTGTGCTACGTGTTCTTAAAGTAAAACGGAACAGTCACACAGTTTGTTCAGTTACAATGAGAGTTTCTCTTTCATCGACTGCGTTCAGTCAGAAGTGGCTTGATTTCACCTGTTTTAAAACAGCTGTTTCCATATTGTTGTGTAAGATGTTTGCAGAAATCTGCTTTATATTATATTGTTGTTGTCCCTAATGGCAACTCTTTCTTTTGTCTCATTTCTTTGATATCGTTTGGTGTAGGCTTCACACACCAGCTGGGCTGATAAAAATAAGTGTGCTTCCGAGTGCTGACGTTCAAGTTTTTCAAACCGTTACCTCTCGCTTACATTAGGAGCTGCCAACACCAGATGTTTTTTATTGGTCTTGAAAAGAATCCCAGTTAGTTAAAAAACATCTTTTTAAAGCCATCAAGCTTCCTGAAATCTTCCCTCATTTGTCTGACCGTGTGACATCTCTTGCGTCGGACCACCAGGGCCGGGTGGAATGCTGGGACCCTCGCGTCCGGAACCGAGTGGGCACGCTGGACTGCGCCCTGAGCAGCCTCGCTGAGGGAACAGAGTACGTAAATGCTGATGTCAGCGTTGCCTATGCATATGTGGCCACATGGCACTTTTTCTTCTGCTTCTGATCCCGCCTCAAATGGCGCTTACCATCACGTCACATTTCTCTCTTTGTGTCTCACTTGTGTTTTACTGTCGGCAGGGTGCAAAGCTTGCCTTCGATCAGTGCGCTGAAGTTCAACGGCTCCCTCACCATGGCAGTCGGCACCAGCACGGGACAGGTGAGCCCAAACGCATTAAGCCACGACCGTATTTTCATGACTGCCGCAGCAGCTGGAGCTTCAGAGTGCTCCATGACACTGGTCTACGACTTTGTGTCTGTTTGCCGTTGTGAACTATCGGCTGCCCACGCGGTGCGAGATTCATCCTCTGCTTCCTGAGCAAGTCGGCTCACAAAGAAGTGGCTGCTGTCATTCTGCCTCCCTCTAAAACTTTGCACTGCTTTCAAAAGGAGCGCAATTTAGTTTTCGTTTTATCTGGTTTAATGCAGCTTAATGTCAGGGCTCCACCGGTACTCCCTACGGAAAATTTGAGGAGCACCAGCACAAAATGTACATTTAATATAACACTTCATAGACATGCAATGCAACACATTCTTTTCCATCTTAACCATATTACTGATAGATTACTTGGTAATAAATAGGCAATTCACAGAAATCACAATGAAAAGTCACAAAGTGAAGTAGTGCTTTTCTGACTAAAGACACCAAATAATAAATAGTGTTGTCGAGTCTGAAGAGCTACTCCTATAAAGGTACTGTGATTTGAACTGATAATAATAATAATAATAATAATAATACATTTTATTTATATAGCGCTTTTCATAAAACTCAAAGACACTTTACATTAAAATCATCATATATAAAAGCAATACACTAACAACATAAAATACACAATAGTGGTCACACATTAAAAGCAGTTTTGAACAGGTGGGTTTTGATTTGAGATTTGAATGTGCAAAGGTCAGTGCAGTCTCGGATGTGTTTGGGGAGAGAGTATTTTGATGACTCTTGTTCTTAACTGATGGTCTTTCTCTTAACTATTAAATATCTTTGATCATGTTTTATTGTAAAGCACTTTGTGACTTTATTTTTGAAAGGTACCTCATGAATAAAGTTCTTACTATTTGTCTCTCCTCTTCCGTGCACTGGGGCTGCATGAGTCATAGTTATATCCACCATGACCAATAAGAGGATGTGTTTTAGAAATGAGTGCATTAGTTCTGTAGTAAAAAGTGAGTGCATTAGTAGCGATACTAGTATCTATCTTTCCCTCCCATTGCAGTCATTGTGTGCTCGCCTGTGACAGCTGCACGATCCACCTGAAGTTACACTTGCTAATCAGACCTGCACACCGTTGATAAATGTCACTTTTTAAGCATGCAACATGCGTCACCACACACACATTCTCGCTCCCTCCTGGTTTTTCACGTGTTATGTGATGGTGATTTAAAAAAAGAAAAAGAAAGAAAGGAAACGTATTTACAGGTTGCACTGTTACTACTAGTCATTAAATGTCTGCAGTGTGGATGTGCTGCTGGTTTTGATGGCCGTCACAGTCAGGGACTCATTTGAAAGCCCACCTCTTGCAGAAGAAATAGATTTCTAAATCCACCCCTTTGCTTCTTTGTCTTGAAGGTGCTGCTCTATGACCTGCGCTCCAACAAGCCGCTGCTGGTCAGAGACCACTTCTACAACCTGCCAATCAAGTCGCTCAACTTCCACGATCAACTGGACCTGGTTGTGTCCGCCGACTCCAAGATCATAAAGATCTGGAACAAAGACACCGTAAGACTCAGTAACAGCCTTCACAGGATCCGACTCATACCCCACGTGAATGACGATGTGTTAAGGGTTGTTTTGATATTTGTGCTTTAGCGTTTTTAAGCGTCCTCGCACTAAGAGTGGACTGTCTTGATCAGTCCACACTCTTTCTGGCTCCATGTATCTCTTATTTATTTCTATCTGTCCACCACAGGGCAAGGCCTTCTCCTCCATACAGCCTCAGACCAACATCAACGATGTCTGCATCTACCCTAACTCAGGTGAGAACCACTTCCCACACAAGATCACGACATAAGATAAAGTTCATTCATGCAGGAAAGTGTCAGAGCAGCAGAACAACAGGAGATTTATAGAAAAGTAACTTTAAAAAAAAAAAGGAGGAATGAAATTGGGTGGTGGGATATATCCGTCTTTGACCTCTGGGTGGCGCCATCTTACAGAGGTCAAACAGTTTGACTCTGCACTTCTGCGTCTGTCACCGCCTGCCAGTCGGTTTTCTACCAGGAGCCTTATTGAAGGTGAACTTTCACATAGAAGTTGTCATTGAAATCATGATTTGGTCCTGACTCGGTCTGGTTTTTTTTTTTTATCGAAGATTTTGTTTTTAATTTGCTTTTAAATGAGGTTTCAACCTTTTTAAAGGAATACTTCACCCACAAAATGCTATCAGTTTGTACGTCAGTTACCCTCCCGTGTTACCCTGATTCCCCGCCTCCACGGTGAACGCAAAATCAAAAACGAAGAAAAGTCTTGATGATTTGAATTGTTCAACAATGTCAAAACTATATCAAAGCATCCTTTTACAAACTCTCAAACAATCCAAGTCTCATTTATCCAGTTGTGTGCTCACTAGGGGTGCAACGGATCATTAAACTCACGGTTCGGATCAGTCACAGATCGCATCAGCACAAAAGAAGGAAGGGAGCAAATATAACTATTACAGATCCCTGACCACGTTTCTTTGCCGCCAATACTAATTACTGATCATTGATGATCTGCTTAAAACACTGTGGACTCGCACAGACGAGTAGCACGCCTGCGCAAGTGTGAGACTGTTGATGTGGAAGTGTTTTAAATAGTATGATTTTGAGGATATTCTGCCTTAGGATATCCAAATTCAAATCTTTATCGGCCTTCTGGTCTCTTTAATCTGCAACGGGGCCTTCACATATACATTACTGGAACTAAATCCAGTGTTTACCCCAGAGATGAGCTCCATTTATATCCGCCCTGCTGTGTCTCCTTGTCAGGTATGCTCTTCACCGCCAATGAGGATCCCAAGATGAACACGTTCTACGTCCCGGTGAGTGCAGAGACATTTACACTCCTCACTGCCGACTTTACAAGCTGCACCAGACCGGTCACGTTCACATCCTGTCCACCAGTTGCTTGTGCTGACACGCACACGCTTTATGGAGCAGTAAAGGATATTTGCAGGCCTCGGTGATTCAGGGGTCATCAGAGGACGTGTAAGAGAAAGCAATTGTGTGTGTGTGTGTGTGTGTGTGTGTGTGTGTGTGTGTGTGTGTGT
>NW_022284819.1:0-3988 GCF_004355925.1 Anarrhichthys ocellatus
GACATTTGATCGACTTAGTTGAACCACGTACGAGGAACGGGGCCCAGCTTTCAGACTTCTGACACATTTACAAACCAACAACGTTCACTCTTCTTTATCTACAGTTTCACGTCAAGTCTAAACCTGAAGCTGAGTTTTCTTTCACTTTTCTTTTGAGGTCATTTATTAACTTGTTTGAATTACTTCAGTGGACAGAAAACACTGTTAGGACTTTACTAGGACTAAATTTATTTTAAATAATAATATGTTCAGATTATTTGCAGCAGGACAAATTATTATTATAATTATTATTATTATTATTATTATAATTGTTTACTGAGCTGAGAGAAGAGCCAGTTGTTGCTTCATTCACTGGAGAAGAATTAAAGTTATTTATTTATTTCACTCATCATGGTTCAGTCCTGAAGCTGCACTGTTCCACCAGTTTAGATGATCAGGAAACACTTAGTGTGACTTCATGGAATCAAGTTGTTACCAGAAACATCACTGTATGTATTCAGAGTTTAAGTGTGACGTCTTCACCACAATTTACTCTGAGTTCAATCTGAACACGTCACTATTTTTAAAGAATAACACTTAGACTATTAGAATGGATTGAATGTAAAAGTGAATATATATTATATAATATATATAAAGAAACTCACCATAGATATACACAGAAATATCAGCATGGATCTGATGGTTGATGGTCCTCTGAGTCACTACACAGCGATAATTGTCCGTCTTGGTCACGGTGATGTTGAGTTTAACGTAGAAGCTGCCTCCTCTCACTGAGAACGTTGGCTCTTCAGCAGGAAGTTTGTTTCCATCACTGTTCTGCCATTCTACTGCAGGTTGTGGGTTACCATGAGCTTTACACTGCAGCAGAGACCAGTCCTTTGTTTCTTTAAGTGATGTGACGGAGGGCTCTGGAGCTGCACCTGAGAACACAGTAGAATAAATAGATTATAAAGAATAATTACAGAATGAATAATGTAATATCAGGATGTTTCTTCATCTCTTCTCCGTTTTAAATGTGGTTTAAACATCAGAGAGAAACAGATAAATGTAAAATCATGATATTTAAAACATGTTTCAACTTTTAAACTGAGTAAATGTTCTGCACATTAAAACTAGTTATGAAATAAAGATTCTTCTAAAGGTATGCAGACCAGTAATGTCATTGTGTCTTAACTGTGTTTTATCATGCTGCCGTAATGGAAATTAAATCAGACAATATGTTGAACTACATTCATGAAAGATTTGATCAGAGTCCTGTCTTTTACTTCTATAATATTATTTTTGCAAAACACAAGTTTTAAACATTAGAAACATAGTGTAACACAATAACATCTCTATAACAGCTTGAACTGAAGATGAAGATTTATGTTATTATTCCTGGGCTGTTTAATAACAATGTTTAGTTAGGGCCCGAGCAACCGACAACGTCGGGCCTGCGAAGGCCCTATTGATATTGTAAGGTTTATTATTTTGCCTTTTATTTTTGTGGGGATGGAGCTTGTAGGGGTACTTGCTATGCATGAAAACTCACCAATTTTGGACCCCTGTCAGGTCTGGTGTAGAAACTCTGCTGCCCTAATTTGCATATTTGTGTGTAAAAAAATGGCTCTCTAGTGCCCCCTACAAATCGGACCGACGACGCCCCTTAGGTATGTCTGATTTACTTGAAATTCTACACACGTCCAAATCCGCTAGATCTAAAAAAAAGCCTCTCAGACCCTAAGCTCCGCCTACTTAGATTTTCCGCCATATTGAATTTAGTGAAAAACACATTTTTGCGAACTCCTCCTACATGCTGGGTCCGATTGCTACCAAATTTGCTGTGGATCATTAGTGGATGTGGATCATCAAAAGTTATCAAAATCTGTTTAATAGCTCTTAGCATTTACAAGATATGGACCAATAAACTTCTTAGAGGCGTGGCTTAATATCAATACACATAACTTCTCAACCGTTTGTCCTAAAATTACAATATTTGCAGCATATGTGCACATCGCATCCTGTAACATACCCTGATAATTGTTTTGCATTCAACCACTAGGGGGCGCTACAGTAAACCCACAAAGTTGTGCTTTTTGTCACTTTTTGCAGATTTCAGCCTTCGTATTTTAACTCCTAGAGAATTAATGCGATCAACTTCTCCTTTGGTCAGGATGCTCTTAAGACCTTTGTGATTAAAAGTTATCAAAATCGAGAGTTTTCAGCGAAGAACCTTGACGTGGCGTGGCGGCCATTTTGCCACATCGTTTATGAAAAAATAAGTTGTTATAACTCCAAGGTACATTATCCAATCCGCACAAAACTTCTTATGCATGATGCTACTTCAAGCCTGAACACAGTTCAATTGAAAAAGATTCAATAACTCATAGCGCCGCCTACTGGCTAAAGGAAATGTCATATTTTATACTTTTATTTATACCTCCTAGCCAGGTGGCTTGATGAGTCTCAAATTTGGTAAGGATAGCCTTAAGACATTGATGATGCATCATCATGAATATTGTGAGTTGTCATTGAACGCTGTTGCCGTGACGACGCATCGTATCCATGAAAAAGGAAGCTGATGGTTTAGTGACTTGGGATGCTCTAAAACTCATGGGACTTTGTACATGTGTCATAGGTCATAGGAAGACATAGTGTATATGGGTTTTTGGCTTGGCCTTTTTAAATTGCCTCTATAGCGCCCCCTAAAATATTTCAAAAGAGTAGCCCCAGCGCTACGTTTGAGCTACATGTATGAATCTTGATAGGCACATGTATCCTATGGAGACTTAAATATAAGTCTCTTGGGACCATGCTCTAAACCCTACCGGAAGTCGTCCAGTTTCATTTTTGTGTCATTTTTCCATAGAATTTGGCCTATTTCTAGTCGCTATACTTTAACGAACTCCTCCTAGGGAATTTGTCTGATCCTCTACATATTTGGTCAGTACAATCTCAAGACCATTGTGATTAAAAGTTATCAAAAGCTTTACGTTTGACGGAATGGCTTAGCCGTAGCGGGTGGCTACTTTACGTGATTCCCCATGAAAGAAGCTGATGTAACTCAGCTGGACTTGTTCCAAACGGTCCCAAACTTCTCATGCTTGATAACACTCATGGCCTGAGGATGTCTACAAGCTAATTTCCACTAATACTCACAGCGCCACCTGCTGGCCAAAGGAAATCTGCGTTTTGTGACAAACTCCTCCAATTTACATTACTTTTACACAATGTGGTTTACATTTGACACATGATGCATGTTTGCACACATTCTGTAGCGCCAGGCAGTGGATACAAGAAGCATCTGACTATTTGCAAAGCATCATTTCCAGCATCAGGCGGTCCACGCGGGATTAAATCCGTCTCACTCGCGGACGCGCCGTCAGACGGTCGCGGACGTTCTCGGACGCGCAGGCCGGAGTCCCGCCGCCACCCCCGACACGCTGGAGGATGCGAGGGCCCGTTCATCGCTGCTCGCAGCTTTAATTTTACTTATATTCATTTTAATTAAAGATTCAGTGGATGAAGTTGGTAATGAGTTTGTTTTCATTGGGATGGACAAAAAAGCTTGAACAATGTACAATACATATTATTTCTACTCAATGTTTAATTTTTCAAATGAACCTTTATTGACACAAACGTAAGAGATGTTTGTTTATAAATGCATTAATATAATATCTTCAGCTGATTATTCTGTGTATAATGTACTTCCATGCACTTGTACCTGCACCTAACTATATTTATATTAAACTTATACTTTTACTTCTTACTGTAAGTGCTGCAGGTCCATATTATTAATTATTATTAATAATATCTTATCTTTAACAGTTTATTCTACATTCTATATTTATTAATTCTGTAAAGACTCTAAGAACCTGAACTCTGAGTAAAGACACTAAAGTAGAGTCTAAAGTGGAGTTTAAGCGCTTTGAATTACGTCAGTAGAGAGTGACAGTAGAGACTGACGTCATCAGGACTCACCTGGGATGTTTTCTGCTGATCTGTCTTT
>NW_022284820.1:0-3985 GCF_004355925.1 Anarrhichthys ocellatus
AAATTTGTTTGATGATCTGAAACATTTAAGTGTGACAAACATGCAAAGAAATCAGGAAGGGGGCAAACACTTTTTCACACAACTGTATATATATATAACGGGTTGATAAACATAACTCTTTAGTGGGAACTGAGGCTTTGGTGTCGGTCCCCTAGGATCAGAGGACAATGGGTTATAAAGTAGAGCAGGGATTTAACTGGTGGGGGCTATTTGCTGGCGGTAGAGTTCTTAGTGTTGCAAGGCCTCGATCACACCTCGCGATCACTAAACCATTGTGTTCCTCTGGTACGGGGCAGCGGCACCTCACTGAAGAGTTTAAACATGAAGTTTTCAGCACCAGGTGCGGAGTCGCACCGTTCCTCGATGTCACACTTGGCTTACTCAAATCGAGCAAAAGGGCGGGCCTTACTACTTTACCACTGACTTCCTGTTTCGATTCCGGTAAATGTGGTGGGAACGGACAGTGCTATTAGCGTTTTTTAAATTAAGATGAACTACATCATTTTGTTCCTCTTCATTCGACAGCAAGAGCTCGATGTCTGCCATGAAGCCCTTTGTCACCGTTCTTTACAGTCGATGGCCTTGTTGACCACGCTCCACCGGCTCATCAGCTGGTTTGGCCCACGGGTGTTTCTGAAGCGAACACGCCTGTTGTGACGCGCCGCGGTGGTTTCAGTCTTACACCGGGAATAGTCTACTCACACAGCCGTGTTGTTACTCACAGTCTAACCTGTGACACGCTCTCTGCTTTGATTGGGCTCTTCACTGTTGTTGATTCCAGGCAGATGAAGAAGAGTTTGGTTATAAAGTGAACTGCAGCCGACGAGCCGTGGACAACATGCTGCATCCTGGACATGCTGTCTTCTTCTGCCTACGGAGTGAAAGCCTGAAAGAATCCCTCACATGGTGAAGAAGGCTGATGAGAACATCACACGCTAACTGAACGTTTGAGAGCACAAGCACTTGACTTGATAGTCCGTCTTCATTGTTGACCGAGCTGCCCGGGCCTGTTCTCAAGTAGACGTTGCTGCGAGTGACACTTTTGAGTCGCTGGACGTGTTGCTGCCTCCGTGACCTCTGACCTGGCTTTCCAGTCGGTACAGTTTTGGCATCCCTTGACCCCATTTGTTCTGTGTGAGTTCCAGCTGCTGCTGTCCGTCCTCAGCTCAGCGGCAGCACAGACGCTCGCTCAGTGGAGCTCAAGCACACCTCTCATCTTATCAGAAAGGCAATACACCTCACACACATTCCACACATTCCACACACGACACTTCAGGGTTAAAACGGAGCTCTGACCAACGAAGGCCGACACAAAGTAGTCTTTAGATGTCAGGATGGAAAAGGAATCACAAAAACCTGAGATATTAATATTTAAAGAAATACTGTGTATTCTTGTGTGGAAAGCATTGCATTAGTAGAAATCAGTTTAAAATGTGTTCAGAAATCTTATTGGAATCCAAAACAAACCCGAGCAGCAACATGTTCAACTGAGAGAGAAGAAGTCCTGCTGCACCAAGGTTTAAAGGGACAGCTTTTATACCCAACATGTCAATGAATGTTCCTCTCACCACATGATGTGGGTTATCTTGAGTAACTGGGTTATGATTTATTACTGCTGAGATTTAAAACACAGTCCAGACATGGCCAACACTGGGAACAGTTTAGATCAATAACACAATAAGTAAGAGGACAAATATGGATTTTGGGGTGAACTGTCCCTTTAAGTCAACATTAACTGATTGATTGTAACCACTTGGTTTTATACTTAACTCTGCCGTTTTGTTCATGTGCACCATTTCTACAACAAGATATTGTTGAGAGTGAAGTTCCATCATTGCAGTGAGTTGCTTGGAAAGCTTCTTGGTGGAATCCTTCTGAGCGCTGCAGGTTTGTTGGACCGCCTCCGAGAAAAGACAACGCAGCATAAAATCACACAGATTGTTCCAAGTAGTGGTGACTGTAAAGCACAATAACAAGCATGCGAGTCAGTTCTATCACAAGTCTAAAGAGGTGAAGTGTGTTACAGGACATGAGCCGTCTGTATAAATATCAAAGACGATCATGAGCCCACTGTAGCCAAACCCGAACCCTACAGATAAACCTTCATTCTGAACTCTACAGCGGAACCACTGAGACTAGTCTTAGTGTAACTCCCACAGAGGGGTGTCACCATATATACGGAGTCTCTGACTGACGTTATTTAAACTGTGTGTGTGTATATCTATATATGTATATATATATCTATATATATATATATATCTATATATCTATCTCACTCTAATTCTCTTTGGCCACGGCAATGGTGTAGAGAAAGTGTGATATGGTGACAGCCCTACACTAAACCAAAGCTACCAACACAGCTGCTGCATCAGGCTAAAGGTTTTAAGACACACAGGCTGACATTAGGCAGCATCTAAGTCTCACGTGTTAATGCTTTCTGCAGCCAATGCTCTGTAAATACAGCAGGAACACGGGCTTCCATTAGCGTCTGATCAGCACTGCCACTGGGTCAAACCTACATGTCGGCAACAGAAGAGTTGTCAGACAGCATGAGCTGAAACACTAAGAAGCAGGACCAGCCTGCTGAGACTGAAGGCTGTGCTTCCTTATTGTTGCATTGACATTTAACACTCAATAGCGTCTCGCCATTTACGGTAAGAAAGGTCTCCTGTATCCTGAGATACAGGAACCTGGCGTTAACACGTCAAGACGGTCTGTGATATGAAACACCGTGAGGGGAAATCAATCCGTCTAAAGTGAACATACGCTTTAACCAAAGCTGTGTTGTGAAAGATATGCAGTAACACGGTGGTTTCACTTTGTACCTCTGTTACTGATGCATGGGGAGGTTTCTACGATGAGCGTCATTCATTCACCTCACAGTAATAAAACATCAATGTGCTCCACTACATGTCTCATCTCATTTATTTCTATGTTTCTGTTCAGATGTAACCACTTCTCCTGAGCACTTTGATCAATGACTCAAACAGTACGTGTTAAAGCTCTGACTCACTCCACCATGGACAGAGATGAACATCTCTTCTGATCCTACATTGTTAATGTTCTCGTCTTTTATCTGTTGGCAGGAGAAGTGAAGGATCAAGCAGCTGCGTGTGAGTTATCATTGTAGCTTCAGCTGTAGTTCTGTGAGGTTTGATGCTTTTTCTATTATTACATCAGTAGAGACTAAAGACGCAAATGTTTGTCCTACAACTAAAAATCATGACAAAACTACAATGAATACACACTTGTAGCAATGAGACGTATTTCCATCTTTTCTACTAAACGAGTATGTGTTTTTTAGGATTTTTCATTGTCGTTATAATAGTATTAGTATTATATCTAGCTGGTTGAATCTGGGAGACACAACTGCATCATACGTTTGCATGGCAAGTTTAAAGGAAATCTGATTAATATTGTTATATGTGCAATGTGATGAATTAACATGAGGACGGTCTGCAAGACTGATCATGGAGTGTCCAGAATGCAAAGGGTACATCCTCTGGGGAGCATTCAGGTACACACTGAATTCTTTTGTAATGCCATTAGATGGTGGTACTTGTGTTGAACGAGGGGACTTTTGGTTTTAACAGTGCTAAGAGAGGGAAGGTCAGAGTAAGGATCCATCCAAAGGGGACCATGAATGTCAACAGGTTACAGTGAAATCAGCACTTTAGTATTTAAGTTAACTTGTCATGGACCACAGTGAACGTGTGACCTGATGTTGGCTCATGTTAAACGGTCAACAAACATCATCAGGGACCAAGTGGACCATGAATATCCATTATTAGTTGTTGAGGTTATCACTTATCAGTATTATCACTCTATTATATACACTGCTACTATTATAAGTAATCACATTTTTGTTATCTGATATCATCATCATCCTATTATATTCACCACTGCTATTATTATTTGTATTTGTCCTTCAATTATTGTTACAGCTATTGTACGATTACTGTTGTTTCTCTCTCTCTCTGTCTCT
>NW_022284821.1:0-3984 GCF_004355925.1 Anarrhichthys ocellatus
TGTGTGTGTGTGTGTGTGTGTGTGTGTGTGTGTGTGTGTGTGTGTGTAAGCTGGGCATGAACTGTGTCAGTCATATATAGACTTTATTTTCCACAATTCACTAAATTCCTTGGGCACATTGAAGTCCATTTATTAACAACTTACACTTCCAGCTTGTCAATTGTGAGGGTTTTATATCACTAGTGTGAACTGTACATCGTTGGGTCGTTGACAAAACAAGACAGCGGAATGATGTGGTGTCCTCCACTATATTTTGATGACCGTACAATTAACAGATTCATTGAGAAATAAGTTGATCAACTTATTGATCATGAAGATAATCGCTACTTGCAGCCCAAAATGAGCCCTACGTATGTGAAGTGTTGCTATAAACTTCCTCCTCTGGCAACAACAAAAAAAAAATCTAATAAATGATGTTAGAAGTAAGAATACATCATTATTTTGTTGCAGCCCTTTTTCTTTTATCTACCAGTGTTGGTGATATGAGAGCAGCGCAGTAAACTCCTCCCACCACCACGCTGCCACTGTAAGGCAGTGCTAGTATTTGCCCGGCTCACTTCTAATACACATCAGCATCAGGAGTGTGTTTTCACTATGCTGTCGCAAGCCAGAGAAAATATTTGCTTCCCTCAATGCTCCCCCACCTTCTCTGAAAAGCCCTCTGCCATCATCAGCCACCCCCCACCCAACATTCTCCAGACACACACACACACACACACGCACATGACACACACACAACCCCCCCCCCCCCCCCCTTTGATAGATAAATGGCGAGTGGATTTGCTTAGCAAATTGTTGTGCCGCCTAAAGGCTTGTGTGGTAAAGACACATGTAAATAGTCGGCAGGCAGAAAATGATTTTCTGTGATAGCCGGCCATTAGGCGTGGAGGGGTGTTATTGGAAGGGAAACCCGACACGGCCGCACAGACACACTCTCCCCAACCGATGAGGTAGACGGTCCACCAAGGATTCCCACATGTAGACGCTCAAACACACACGGACAGACGTGAGCTTTAACACTCCACAAATGGTGTGTTTTGCCTCTGATTTTTCCTCTGGATGGTGAAACATCATGACATTGTGGAGCCAGCCCCATTAAGGTAGGGCTTTAAAGCAAACATTAGAGTGTCATCACACCACCTCAGACCTCCCCCTCTCCGTGGATATCAAAGCCAGAGGAGCTGTCAAAAGCCTATATTAATCAATTTCAAACTGAACAGAAAATTGTTTCCTACTCTCCGCTCCCGACGGCTCTGATTTAGAGCAATCTCCGAGCCTCTGGAAAAAAAGAATTCACCTCCGAAACTCCGGAGTGAGAAAAGAGAGGAGGAGAAAAAGAAAGACGTAAAGAAGAAAAAAAAAAAAAAAACTCAGGGTCTAATTAGGAGTAATTACAGCCTTTTCATTTCCAACATGATGAAATAATTTGATTCTTTTTAAAGACAGGGGTCTGGTTTGGCTCAGTGCGGACAAAGCGCCCCTACGTCGAGAGTCGAGAGCTGAAGGAGGACAATGGCGGCCCTTCTGAGAGCCGAGCGTCACGGCGGCCCATAAATCATGCCAAAGGTATAGGCTTCAGACACGGCTATTTGACTTGTGCCTCGCTGACGGCTGCCACGCAGGGGTGACCCACATTAGCAAGATAAAATAAATATGGGCATTGGCAGCGTTGAGACGGAGGGAAAGTGACACGTTAGAAGGAGAAAGGGGACACACGTCACCACAAAACACTTTTTGGCTGAAACAGACATCCACGGCGCATCGATGAAGGGCCATGTTGTTCCAATTCCCTCTGTAGCGATGAAGTCAGAAACACAAATGTATTTTGTTTCATCTAGTCGGGGGGGGGGGAGGGGGGGGGGGGACTATTTCTATGAGGATGGAAGTAATCAAATACTCTTTGGTGAACAGAAGGGTAAGGTCTGAAAGATGTGGCTGGTGTTTGAAAATGAAGGAGATGGAGCAAGCAGGAAAGTGTTTCATCAGCAATAAGAGACAAGTAGGGAGGGTGCAGCCGGAGAAGAAAAGAGGGGAGAGGGAAAGAAAGGAGGATGCTGGGGCATAATTACAAGTAAAATGCAGAGAAATTAGCATAGAGAATAAGGGCTTCAAGTGTGTCTCTCTCTTAGGCATCCTCCCAAAGGTTCTCCCATTGGAAGAGCCAAGGTAAGAAACAACTCCGGCTAACTTCGACTCCTTTTCATCTTACTAAGGACACAGCACATTTAGGGCTTTCACAGCTTAAAAGGCCTCCTTAATCAACACCAACTCTTTCATGTATTCAGCAATAAAGAGAAGAAATTCCTGTTTCCAAAGGCTAACAAGCAGAGCATTGAGAGGCCTGACTCGAGCTCTAAACTGAAGATTGGTAGAAGGAAGAAACACCCACTTCTATTTCAACTGAAGTGGAATATGTTTAGTAAAATATATCAATATAGCTTTGTGCATAAGAAAAGAATTCCTGCGTATTGTGCAGGCTGTTTATATAAGGATGTCTATATGTTCTTACTGTCAACAAATCCCCTGAAATGATGTACGGAAAGTCATATCCTAAAACAGCTGCAGACCTTTATGTTTAGCAAATGTCACTTAACGGGAGTAAATAGCGCATTTGTTAAGGACTATTTTCCGCCGCGGATTTGGTGCTCGAGTGAGTGCTGATGGTGGGATGGACTCAAAATAAACAACAGCGGCCATGTTCATTGTAATGAAGGGGAGAGTAACCCACTGCAACGGTGTGGCTCACTGATGTGTTTTTAATCATTTATTGTTGGACACCAATGGAGCTCTGCGGTGAACGAAACGCATCAGGCTGTAGAAGCACAGGCAACTCAAGTTAGTAGGATCTAATCGTTGTTTTGTTTTGGTCTTTTCGTGGAATTTGGGAATCTACGGAAAGATATTGAAATATCACCGCACTTTGTCTTCTAAATGTAACTCACAGACAAAGAGGCAGGCAGGCTGACAGGAGCTGGTGGATGCTGACTGAGCCCAGACGGGGAGGCCAAGTGAGGAAGTTGAACACCAGCATCCCTGCTCAGCATCAGCAGCCTGCCTCCAGCCAGCTTGGAGCAATCTCCTCCAACTCTACCTGCCAATCAAGGGACCGGGACCTCTCCCCCAGGCCCGGTCAGGGGGCCAGAGGGTGGGCGTGCCTTTGTCCCCGGAGCCCCCCCCCCCCCCCGAGGTAAAGAGCAAGGAGAGGTAAAAATCAGCTAAAACAAGTCGTTTGTCTGAGTGTTCGTGTTTCAAATACAGCGAGTGAGCTCTGTCTCTCTCGACATCCAGGCAATGGAGTAAATAGCAATCACATAACATTGTGTAAAAATATATTTAAAAGTATTTAGACCGTATGTCCTCATTCTGGGGCTTTACAAAGAACTGTATTATCTATAACCTTTTGGTTTTGCGACTACGTTGGCTCACTTCTTTTGGTTATTTTAGTCTGTGACCATCTTCATAGACGTCACCTTTCACTGTTGGTCAGTTTCAAATTGTGGTTTCCTCTTTCCTCCTGCAGGTTGCTCATGTTCGTCTTGTGCTGTCAGGATTTTCCACACCGTTCCTCTTGTCACATTAAATATTTCACGAACGATGTGCTTGAAATTCTGTCACCAACCGTTAAACCGTTTGGCCTCTTTTGCCTCGTTCTCTGCAGGTTCTAGTCAAAACCTGGAATCGCTGAACAGAAATCTGTTCTATGAGAAGCGATTGTTGCCTGCAAGATAATGTTTGACTTTTGTCAGGGCAATATCCCCCTGTCTGCACAGCTTCACATTTTTTTTCTAAGTGTGTGTGTGTGTGTGTGTCTGAGTGTATCTGTGTCCGATTCCAAGAGAACCGGAAAATAAAAGCAACAGAGATGATGGAGGTCAGAGCCCCCTTTCATGCTTACAATCATAGCAGAGGCCCCATTGGGCGTGTAAAGCTGAGCCGAGCATCTGTCTGTCTCTTCTCTCCTTTCCAAACCACACACACGCACGC
>NW_022284822.1:0-3984 GCF_004355925.1 Anarrhichthys ocellatus
CAGAGGAGTCGCCCCCTGGTGGACACTAGAGGGAATGCAGCTTTAACACATGAAGCTTTGGCTTCACTCGGTAGAAGAGATGTTACTGCCTGGTAGCCACCAATGTGAAAGAGAAACATGAAACTTGATTTGGTAGAAATACATTTTAGGGGTCGAGGAGGCAGTAAAGGAAAGAGTTATCAGCTCTAGAGCACCGGAGCTGATCGAGGACAATCTGGTGAATCAAACTTGATAATTAATGTTCCTCACACAAGATGAATCTCATCTTTCTTTCCTTTTCTTCAGGGCACTCTGAATATCAGCAAGCACCGGGCGCACAGCGAAGCCTCGATCACGGCGGAGGGTTTGTCCAACAACAACTCAGGTGCAGAGCTGCAGCAGCAGAACTCAGCTCACACGTCTCTCTTTGATATCCGCTGGCGTTGACTCTCTTCTTCTCTCTCTGCAGATCTGAGTTGGGGCGTGCTGGTGTGCAGCGCTAAGAACCGCAACCGGGCCGTGCACGGCGACGTGGTCGCGGTGGAGCTGCTGCCGAAGAGCGAGTGGAGAGGGAAGGACACGGCTCTGACTGAGGGTCAGGGCGAGGAGAAGAGCGGAGAGGACGGCGACAGGAAACCCATGCCGACAGGTGAGTTAACCAAACAGTAAGAGAATCATCCAATTCAAAGGTCCACTTCTATTCACTGCATGGAAACCATTGAAACCTCTGAGTGACTATAAGAGGACCTTTAATACTGTTGAGAGCATAATCATATACCAAGATGATTTTAAGGCAAACACCTGGAAAAAAGTAGAATTTTGACACTAAAACACAATCAATTCTATCTTTCTGCACCAAAACCCTCAGGCCGCGTCGTGGGGATCCTGCAGAGGAACTGGAGGGACTACGTGGTCACTTTCCCCCCCAGAGAAGGACCTCAGCCCCAGAGCAGGAACTCCCAGCGCATCCTGGTCGTCCCCTGGGACCACCGCATCCCCAAGATCCGCATCAGCACCCAGCAGGCCGACGCTCTGCAGGTCTGGTTCCTCGATGTGTTATTCACTCAGATTAGGAAACTAGTTCGGCTGATATAAGATCGGATCTCTTTATTATCCCCCCCCCCAGGACCACAGAGTGGTGGTGTGCATTGATTCCTGGGAAAGCACGTCGCTCTATCCCAACGGCCACAGCGTGCGCGTACTGGGTCGGGCTGGAGAGCTGGAGACGGAGGTCCAGACCATCCTCATAGAGAACTGCATCCACGTGCCCCCCTTCTCCGACGCACAGGTGAGACGGAGGTCGTCTGTGCTCTTAATCTCACGTGAATCTGACGCGTCCGTCATTTGTCAAACCGTCATTTGTCAAATCCGCAAACTACGGAGCACATCGTGAATCTGCATCTCTGTGATTTGAGGTCCTTTATTTGGGTTTGTGCTCTTTTTTTCTGTCTTCTTGGAGGATCATGAAGCTGCTTTTGTTTTTATAATTCTAAAGTAAAATTTGCAACATTTTAGTTGTAAGTTTAGGAGCTCATTTTACCACACAGCATAGAGACCCATTCGCACCAGAGCGAGGGGTCTTTGTTCATATTGTGTCAACATAAATAGGCCTTTATCATGTTGTAATATTTATAATATTAAATGTAAATATAATTAGTACAAGCGGATGTTGACTTCATATCCGAGGAATAATGTCTGTAAATTCTAGTAAAATACAAACGTCAGGTTCCTGGCAGCACTAGACCCGTGTGAGTAGGAATTCAAAACAATAAAATAATCTTTAATTATAATTAATTCTGTGTTAACGGATGCTGAGGATCCCTGTTCCAGGATGCTGAACCTTTTTAACAGAGCAGGATGACGCTGAGCAGACTGAGAGACCCTGAGCGTTGCTGTTCATGAGCGTTTATCGTTGTGTTCTTCACCTCACGAGGACACTTTAATGCTTAGTTTCAACGCTCCGCACACAGATTAATGGAACAGCCTTGAAGCTGCATGTTGTTGTTGTTTCCTTTTCACTTCATACAGCACGTGAGCACCTCTTTATTATCGTTCATGTTGCTCATTTTATTTAGTAAAGAGCGTCCCGGTGAGAGAAGTGTCGAAGCAAAAATAAGTGACTGTCCGTTCCTCAGCTGAGGGAGATGCCGGTGAACTCGCCCGAGAGGCCGTGGACGGTGGATGCGGTCGAGGTGGCGGAGCGGCGGGACCTGAGGCGGAGTCACCTGGTGTTCAGCATCGACCCGCAGGGCTGCGAGGACGTGGACGACACGCTGTCGGTGCGCAGCCTCGCCGGCGGGAAGCTGCTGGAGCTCGGGGTCCACATCGCAGACGTCACCCACTTCGTCTCCGAGGGCTCGCTCACCGACCTGGAGGCACGGACGAGGTGAGTTTAGATCGAAGGAACGGGACCGACGGTGAGACGGAGAAGAGTTGAGAGGCCAGAAAGCTGCAGGAGCTCTTCTGTCATTTAGCAGAATCAAGAAGCAGCCGTCGTCACAAACAGAGAACACAGTGAGCAGCACGTCAAGGGATTCAATCTAGCAACTTCTGAACATCGAGAGGTGAATATGAAAAAGATGAAGACACATTGTTGTTGAAACTTTGGTCTTTTTGCACTTTTCAAGGAGAAAATCAGTCAGTCAGGAATTCACTAAGAATGAATTCCAGGCGCTGATGGAAAGACACTTTAATATAAAACATTAATACCCAAAGTGCTTTAAAGATTACACAAGAAACACACGATGAAAACAAACAAACGCACACAGAATAAAACCAGTAAAAGAACACAAATGTTTCTAAGTTAAAGAACATTTAGTGTATCATTAAATTAAACATGTCTTGATTTAGAGTTGGGAAAATACTTCACGAGCCGTTGCTAATGCTGACTCAACAAAATTCGAGTGTAAAAATTACCAAAAAAGAAGCTCCTGAAGGGAAGTTAATGAAACTAAAAAGGCTGGTTATTTTAGATTTAAACCATAAGTATCTATCTATCATAGTTAGTACAAAGAACTTTCATTTTGTGTTGATTAACAGGTAAACACAGAATAAAAGCAAGCGAATAACTGCACTCAGAATAAAAACTATAAAAGTTTACAGAATATAAGAAATGAAACAAAAATAACAAATAAATGAAATTTAAAAGAAAAGCATCCTCATCTCAAGGTCTGATCACAAATTACATTACAGAGCAAACGCCCATAAAGTGTTTCCTGTTTGCAGTTGATTGCAATCATCCATGTGGCAAAGTGAAGAAGACTCCTCTTCTTCCTCTTCTGTGTCTCTGAAGGTCTACAACGTACTACCTGGCCGACCGGCGCTACGACATGCTGCCTGCTGTTCTCAGTGCAGACCTCTGCTCTCTGCTGGGGGGGGTCGACAGGTCAGTGAACGCCACGCTGGTTCTACTTGTGTTTCCTTAATGAGCGGATTACAAACAACAATGAGACTTCATATAGAGAGGAGATCAACAACCTGTCAGAGTGCAGCTCAGAGAACAACCTGCTGCTCATCAGGAAAAACAAGCAGCTGATTGTTTATTTTAGAAAACAAAAGGAGGCGAAGACGCACACATCTGTCTGCATCACTGGAGCTGAGGAGGAGCAAGTTAACGACATCACAAACAACCTGACGTGGTCCTCACACTCCACATCTCCATCCTGGTGAAGAAAGCTCAGAAAACCTAAGAAGTTCTTGTAAACGTTTAACAGAGGAGCAATAGAAAACATCCAAACATGACATGTTCAGGGCCCAGGACAGGAGGGCTCTGCAGTGGGGGATTAAACCAGAACGTCATTGGTTCTCACCTCCTGAGCATCAGAGATATTGGTGACAAGAGGTGCCTGCGAAGAGCTCAAAGGATTTAAAAAGAGAAAACCCACCAAAGAGATGCAGAAGTATCAGCTGCCGGACCACCGGACTTCAGATCTGCTTCTTTCCTCTGGCTGCGAGACTCTTGAATTCATCCTCCACCCTTATATATGATATAGTTGTTTCTTGTTT
>NW_022284823.1:0-3983 GCF_004355925.1 Anarrhichthys ocellatus
TCTGTTCAGCCTGTAAGTTCAGCAGTAACGTAACAAAAAGATCAAATAGAGCTGAGATAATGTTGTAATAACAAACACAATTTATTTGTTTTTTTATGTTGTGCTAAAAATTAGACAAATTTGAACCCTGAAAGCAAAAACAAAAGCTGCTCAAATATCTCAAACTGTTAGTCGATTTCAGGATAACAACACATCTGATCTATTTTATTTGACTACGTCAGCAGTTTGCTCTCTGCACACTTTAATGTGTTTGAGATGAAACATATATATTACTGTAATACAGCAGAATGCTCGTCATCATCACAATGTCACCGTTTGGGTTCAAAATCAGCTGAACGTCGATGTTTGTCACGTTAGAAACTGCTTTGTGTTGAATTGATGTTAACTGAGCTTATCTTAATGTCCCAGTGTGTGTGTGTGTGTGTGTGTGTGTGTGTGTGTGGGGTACTCGAGGTCTTGTTGCCGGTTACAGAGGGAAACGGTAACCATAACAACAGGTAACCGCTAACAACCAGCATCCGCAACGACAAACGGCTCACAAATTACAAACGATCCGGTTAATCACAGACGCTGCTGAACAACAAGCGGCTTCAGAGTGAGGAAGCTCCAGATGATCAGGAAACCCTCAGACAGCACGCTGTTGCTGTTGCTGTTGCTGTTGCTGTTGTTGCTGTTGTTGTTGCTGTTGCTGTTGCTGTTGCTGTTGCTGTTGCTGTTGTTGTTGCTGTTGCTGTTGTTGTTGTTGTTGCTGTTGTTGTTGCTGTTGTTGTTGCTGTTGTTGTTGTTGTTGCTGTTGTTGTTGTTGTTGCTGTTGCTGTTGTTGTTGCTGTTGCTGTTGCTGTTGTTGCTGTTGCTGTGGTTGTTGTTGTTGCTGTTGTTGTTGTTGTTGCTGTTGTTGTTGCTGTTGTTGTTGCTGTTGTTGTTGCTGTTGCTGTTGTTGTTGTTGTTGTTGCTGTTGTTGCTGTTGTTGTTGCTGTTGTTGCTGTTGTTGTTGTTGTTGTTGCTGTTGTTGCTGTTGTTGTTGTTGCTGTTGCTGTTGTTGTTGCTGTTGTTGTTGCTGTTGCTGTTGTTGTTGTTGTTGTTGTTGTTGTTGTTGTGGAACCTTCACTTCATCCCAGTTCAGTTTCTTTATTTCTTTCTGTGAAATGTTTTCAGGGTGTGGATTAAAAAATCATTTAAAATGTCTAAATATTGCTCATTATAACCTGATTAATGTTTATTATGATGCACGGAAGGAGAAGATAAGAGGTGGAGGGAATACATCCTTTCCAGATTATTATATTATGATTATTATTATTGGTGTGTCTGTAAACAAGTTACTGTTAATGGCACAGAAAATGAAAAATAAGATGAAAAATAAACAGGACTGCACGCACGTGTATAAATAGACATAAAATGACAAACATCAATAAAAACGTCGATATGCAAGAAGAAGTATTTGTGAATTGTAAACAGTATAATTTACACAAAGAACTAAATATCAAAAGGATAGAAATGTGCAGTAAATGCAGGTGTTGATGATATATGGCAGGATTCATATAGATGACAGTAACGTGCAGCATGATGAGCAGAGGAAAGTAAACGGATCAACGATGAAGGAGAATCGAAGCACCTCACATCAAGCATTCAACCAAACTTTATCAGTCGGAATACAGTGTTTGTGTTCATGACTTGACGAAGATGCATCTTGATTGATGTGATTGTATTCATCACAGAGCAGCATTACTTTGTTTATCAAAGATATGATTCACAACATCCACGATGAGCTGGAGGAAGAATGAGATATTTACATTTATTATTTAACAGTTACTGCAAAACAATCAGCAGTAACAGGAAGCGGAGGCTCTGAAGTCAACGTTAAAGGATAAATACTAAACAGGTGAACAGGTGTTCTGCATGAATATAATAATATTCATAACGAGGAGGAACGATGTGCCAAATAAAAAAATCATTTAGGGAAACATTTGTTGCAGAGTTCGGACTATAAGTCGTTAAACAAACCACATTCTGTTCCCTTTAGGACGGAGCCAGGCTAGCTGCTTCCCTCTGTTTCCAGTCTTTGTGCTAAGCTACGCTAAAACAAACCGGCTGCTGGCTGTAGCGTCACATTCACCACAACGACATGAGAGACGTATCAATCTGCCTCTCTGGGGTCAGAGAGAGAACAAGCGCGTTTCTCCCAGAATGTCAAACACTCTTTTAAGTAAATCAGATAAAATAGTGTGTTAATGCACCTGTCAGCAGAGATCTGCTCCCGAGAGTGTTGTTATTGTGTGTGTGTGTGTGTGTGTGTGTGTGTGTGTGTGTGTGTGTGTGTGCGTGTGTGTGTGTGTGTGTGCGTGTGTGTGTGTTGATACAGTAGCAGTGAAACGTCAGATTTGGTGCATGTGAGGAGACGGGCGGCGCTGTGGGGCTGACAGTAGGCCTGAGTCAGACTCCCCAACACCTGAGGGAGCTTCACTAACCTCCCATCACCGTGCATCTGTGTGTGTGTGTGTGTGTGTGTGTGTGTGTGTTCATGGGCTCAGGGCGGCTGCATGGAGAGAGTGGCGTGGAGGGGTAGAGCGGGAGGAACGCCGCGATGAGTTTAAGAAGTCTTGACAGCAGATGCCTGCATAATAACACACAGAGAGGACATGTGCAAGCAGGAAAATCAAGGACACCACGTCATGCGTGCCAGTCATTTAAAGTAACAGTTTCCCTCCCGCAGCTTAAAAAACATGCACACAGATTATGTGCAGAGGGAAAAAGGCTGCAGATGCTGCTAAATGGATTTGTAAATGAGCGCTGTGATATATAGCCGAGGACGGATTTAAAACCTGTTCTGATGAGGTCGAGGGACGTTTCTTTAAAGTGTGATTGGTGACGATCTGTCAGCGAGCGTTTGAGCAGATGCTGATGTGTAGGAGGAAGATGATGATGAGGAGGAGGCCGAGTTCTAGCTTCGACCCAAACATTCACACAATCTGATGTTTGGGCTCGTTAAATATTCACAGCTGAAACCATGAGAACACACTCAGGTCCTGGTTTGTTTTTTGAAAAACAGACATTTCAGTCTGGCCGGTGATGGCGGCTCCGTCAACACGATCACGTCCTTGCTTGTGTGTCGTCCTGATTCTACGTTGTCGTGCAGGAACCTATCTGCGCTTGCTCACATTCTGTTTTGGAGAATTGGCCATCAGTGTCAAGATGGCAGCGGTTTAAAATGGGCTCCAATGTAGCCACCTTCCGTGTGTGTGCGTGTGTGTACATCTATCTTTGAGAGGACCAGCATCCTGCAAGTGAGGACTCCTCTGGTTGTATAGAAGTCTATGAGAAAATGACTCTACTTCTCTCTTGATTTATTACCTCAGTAAACATTGTAAACATGAGTTTATGGTCTCAATCTCTAGTTTCAAGTCTTCTTCAATACAGCATGATGTTCATTTAGTACATTATGGTCCATTTAGAGTCACACAGACCATAAAGTTGTCTTTGATCCTTTCACATTGTGTTTTCATGAGAGCTAACTGTAACATTTTGGTTGAGAAACGTCTTTTATTCAGCGTTCAGTTGTACTTAGCTCCACCTTCTAGTGTCACTTCTGGTATTAAAAAAACAGGATGGCGACGGTCAAAAAGACAAAGATGGTGAAGGACAAAATGGCGAATTCAAGGCTTCAAAACAAGTCCACAATCTCACAGTGACAACGTTGACTTCTTATTCACAGTCAATGTATCTTACGAAGCAGCAACATGAGCAACATGGTATGACGTTTATGTTTATCTATGTCGTCCTTTATCTTTGTGCTGAAAACCTGTTAATAAAGAACGGTTCAACTAAAGACATCCGAACCACGAAGGAGGGAAAACAAGACGTCACGATTTAGGTTTCGGGGAGGAAACAAGCAAATGTATTATGGCAATGAGGGTCCTCACAAATGCACAAGTACATGCATGTGTGTGTGTGTGTGTGTGTGTGTGTGTGTGTGTGTGTGTGTGTGT
>NW_022284824.1:0-3983 GCF_004355925.1 Anarrhichthys ocellatus
TATATATATATATGTATATGTGTATATATATATATGTATATATATATATATGTATATATATATATGTACTCTGGTAAATAGTAAGACATTTACTATTCTCTAAAATAGTAAGACATTTTCAATATATAAAATATATAATATTTTTTTTCCAAGACACTTTTTTCTTGTGTTGTTATTTCTTATATTATGATTCAATTCTCAAAATCTCAGATATTATTTTCTAAAAATGGCCCTAGTACTCCGTCACACCATCACATGTCACCAACGCAAGTGAATGTTTTACAATTTACATGTTTAAAAGTAGTAATGGTAGTACTATTAATAATAGCAGTAGCTGTAGTATTTGTCTCATCTGCAATGTTATTAAATATCCCGATTATGGCACTCAAGAAAAAATGCATATGTCGGATGAATCATTTTTAGAAGCTGTATTAATGCTACACCTTTTGCAGAACTATACGTACATTGTGCTGCTACACACACACACACACACCTGCCGCTGTGTCGGTTTGTAGAGACTTTATTGATCAATAAAAGCAGATGTTTGTTCCATCATTCGTCTTCACTGTCAGCCATGGATTCATCAGACAGCCTCACGGTTGCCACTTAGCATGAAGATGATTCGACAAGACGTACAGCCGCTGACATCATCATGTTGGTCATTCATGCTCTCGTGTCACAAACAAATTCATTACGTTACCGTATTTGATACAATGGAAACACATGCTGGTAAAATCCTCTCTGTCTGCAAATTTACCCATGTTCTGTATCCTTTTAATTGTTGACATTTGAGTTCAATCACAGCAATAATAAAACTGCACCCAGAATTCTAACTATATGTAATGATGTCACTTACATTTACCGTGCATGTGTATTGACAGGTGTCTGACAAGCCCAAAGCCAGAGGCACAGCCCAAAGGTAAGACAAATGGCCGCTCTGTGTTGTAACGCTGTGATTTATTTAAAGGGGACATGACATGAAAACGTTTTTCAGTGCTGGAGTCCCTACCAACCCACACACTGAACTAAGACAACCCAGTCAGTTTGTTTGTGGACTGCCTCCATCAGAAAACATGTGATTCTACCAGCCAATCAGATTCGTTTCTTCTTCCTATGTCACATGCAGGTTCATCAGAATATAATAGAATATACTGTGGAGTGTCTCCACCCGTAGCAAGAGAACTACCTTTGCAAAGGTGCGCCATATGTTTCTCAGAAGCCAATCAGAGCAGGCTGGGGTTTTTTTTGAGGAGGGGGTCTTAAAGAGCCAGGAGCTAAAACGGAGCGTTTCAGACAAAGGGTGAGTACAGGTATATTCAGACAGACAGTGTGAGAAAAACAACGTATCTTTTGAACATTAAAGCATGTTAACATGTTCTACTAGAAACCCCAAATACAAGTATGGAACTGAAAATGTGCATGATGTGTCCCCTTTAACCCAATGGTATATCTACTGTGGAGCGGAGATGTTCACAGTTTGTTACATGATGTAAGAACTCTAGGTGTAGTCTGCATGAAGACATTTAGCTGAAGCATTGTCCTTCTGCAGTATAGAGCCTGGTGGCCAGTGTGTCGTTGGCAGAGTATATAAAGTCAGTGCGTGACTTTCAGTATCAACCAAACAACAAGCTATAAATAAGATGCTCTGTGCCCCGAAACATACAATGGAGGCAAGCCGCGGTCGGCGTCGCTGTGGTTCTCTGTAGCTGTTGTTTGAAGCGCCGTTAAGGTCAAAGACGTCACCGTGACTGTGGCTATCTCGTTAAATCTAAAAGATGAAGAGGCGAAGGTTAACGGATGGCGTTTAAGTGCGGAACAAAGATTCCGTCCAAGATTTGTAAACGTCTGAAGGTTATTGCACATGCATCCGCCATTAAGCTTTCTGGAGGTGCAGGGGCTCTAATTCACTGAAACATCTGCGGTGGCAGGTGCCCACTCGATAACCCCCAGTCACCAGTCTGCACTCACACACACTCCGCTCCATACCATTTGAAATTAGGCAGCAGATGTCCTCTATGCTCGGCGTTTGTAGGTTGGTGCATAAATCTCTCCACATCTGAGCTTCTGCAGGCTCACCTGGGATCACGGTAGAGGCGTTAAATCCTGTGTATCATCGCACATGAATACATACATGATGATAGGAGGTCAGTGAGTGAGCTTTCCTCAGCCCTCTTCTTTTACTAAACGTTGTCTCATTGCAGCTTAACAAAAATGTAATATGTGACGGTCATGCGAAAACAGAGAGCATATGGTGAACATATGGCCTAATATCAAGGCGGTGTGTTGTTGCAATAAAAAGATTTGCCCTGGCTTAATGTTACATTTTTATTTAACTTATTTAGAAAGTATGCAGAGCCCAACTCTTTAATACTTCTTTGAGATAAAACATTCTACTTAGATACAATTTCATGGTACTTGTTCTTCACTTGAGTATTTCCATTGTACGCTCCCTTCTGCTTTTACTCCACTACAGAGAGAAATATCCTACTTTTAGTCTATTGGAGTCATTTTACAGCTATAGTTAGAAGTTACCTTCCTATTTTAATATACAAAACACAGAACTAAATTTATTGCTGCTTCTTAAGTGCACATATCCTTTTCTGCCGCTCGGGGTCTCTCAATCAAAACATAAAACAACATTTGGCGATGTCGCAAAGTAGTGTGTAAGACTAATTGGGTGAAATTACCAAATCTCATTATCATTTTTCAAACATTTTTGTCCATTCTTTGGGAGAAAAAGACAATAAACAAGTATTCTGGAAAGATCTTTGCACATTTGTCATCGATCATATCTTTAAAGACTTTACAGTGTTACAGGATAAATTGGTGTTTGGGTTTTTCAAAAGCCCAAGTAAAGAAGACAAACAGCTTTTATATTAAATTTGATAATGATGTTGGCAAAATCTTTTATTAATAATCATAAGTTGAACAATAAAACAAGGTAATTTGCAGTAATAGTGCCATTGAGCCCTGGTTTGTTATTCTCTTTGTATACTCGAAACTGAAACAGTTTGTTTGTTTAATAAAAAAAGAAAGTAGAACTAAGTAGCCATCTACTGTATAATAACTTGACGTTTATTCTGTCATTTCAAATCAAAATTTAAATGGTAAATGGACTGTACTTGTATAGCGCTCTTCTAGTCTTCCGACCACTCAAAGCGCTTTAATACACGTACAATTTAACAATACAGACTCGATTTGACGGAGAGTATAACATGATTGAGCACGTGTGATGATCAGTGGCAGAAAGTAGCAGAGAATATTTCAGCATGGTCCTCGTGCTTTCCACGTTTCAAAGCGGAACGCGAGGCAGAGGACTTCTTGTACTTGTCAATCAGCCCAGCAGGAGGCCGGAGCTACTGTGGAGGTTTCTTTTGTTGTCCTGGTTGCAATGTCCTCACTTCATCACCCAGAATTCATATACTGTTATGTCAGTACTGGCTTGAACCATGATAACAAAAAAAGATCTTGATTGTGAGTTTAACGATCTCTTAAAGGAGCCTATTTGTTGGTGTTTTATTTAGATCCCATGTTATTGTCTATGCTGAGCATTAAGTGCTCCCAATCTGTAATATAGACGAAGGTAACAGGATGAAGACAACGTAGATGAACAACATCCACAATAATGTCTGGAGATGATAACGTCTATTTCCATTTTCCCACAGTTACACTGTGTGTGGGCTACACGTTGTGATACATTACTGTCTTCCTGTAACATCTTGGGGGAACATGTCACCTAATTAATCATCAGGAAGAAAAAAAATGTTCGTTGTCTTTGTAACATCGCCGAACATCGGAGAGAATTCGTGTAAACAGCTGATTTATTTTGCGCCGAGATCAATTTTTCATAAGTTTGCTTTTGCTTGCAATGTGTTGTAAAGCTCAGCCTGGTGCATAAGAATATAACAATCTTTTATAAATGAGGCTCGTTGTGTTCACAGTCTGAAGGCATTAGTATGCAAGTCTGGAGTGTGACTGTGTGT
>NW_022284825.1:0-3983 GCF_004355925.1 Anarrhichthys ocellatus
CCCCCCCCCCCCAGGCTTTGTTAACGAGGAGACGCTCGTAAACATTTACCTCCGGGTGACTCGAGGCCGACGCAAGGGACGAGAGAGAAAGTTATTCTCTCTTTGATTACAGAGTTTATTTACTCTCAGGAGAGAGCAGGAAGCCGACGTGTTTGTAGTTTCATTCATTTAAAAAACTGTAGTTTCTAGAAGGAAACATTTTGCACGACGTCATGTTGAAGGATGCATGGTGTTCTTTAAACAATCCCCCAAAAACGTCAGTCCTTCACAGCCATTATCGGCAGGTTTACATCTTTCCGACGGTCCTTGAACTCATCATGTGTGACGAACGCTTCCATCAGAAAAAAACAACCGAAGCTTTAAATGTTGATATTTACAATTAAACCGTTTCCTTCCACTATATTCTGTTAAAAACAAGACATTCTGAGCTCCTCAGTGACACTAAGCAGCCATGTTGGATTCCTCGTGTGTCATGTGACGTCTGTGTTTCGTGTTTCAGTCGCCCAGAAGATCGTGGCCACCAGGAAGAAGCAGCAGCTCTCCATCGGGCCGTGCAAGTCGCTGCCCAACTCCCCGAGCCACTCGTCCGTCTGCGCCACGCAGGTGTCGGCCGTTCACGTCAGCCAGGTCAGAGGTCGTTATTTAAACTGTTAGAGGTCAGAGGTCACATTATTTAAACTGTGAGAGGTCACAAGATTTCTTCTTCTTCTGTCAGACGAGTAACGGCGGCGGCAGCCTGAGTGACTACTCGTCGTCGGTGCCATCGACGCCGAGCACCAGCCAGAAGGAGCTCCGGATCGACGTGCCGCAGACCACCAACACGCCGACACCCGTCAGGAAGCAGTCGAAGCGCCGCTCCAACCTCTTCACCGTGAGTCTGAGACACACTGTGATTTATTACATCTTTATTGAAGATCTGATTATTGAAGATACAACGACAAAGACACACAAACTCACCACAAACACGATTACAAAGAGACACAACATGGCGACAAAGAGACACTGAACAACTACAAAGAGACACTAAACAACTACAAAGAGACACAACACGACTACAAAGAGGCGTGAATCGACTAGAAACTGTGCAGTTTTTGTGTCTCTGTCACTCTGGGGGTCTTGTGATCTTATGATCTGTGGGGGGGGGGGGCTGTCTCATAATCCCTCCAGAGCTTCCACTCATTGGACCTCTCTACTTATTCTATCGCCTGCTTGTGAAGACCTTTGTAAAGATCTTCCCCTTCATGTTGTCGCTCTGCAGTGAAACCCGGTTTAGTGGATAATGACGGGTTTTTATTTGGCCCCACAGTCCAGGAAGGCCAGCGAGCCGGACAAGGACAAGAAAGGCCTGGAGGCTCGAGCCGACAGCATCGGCAGCGGGCGAGCCATCCCCATCAAACAGGTGAGGCTTCCTGTCTGAGCGGCGTCCTGGGCCCTGATTATAACAGTGGAATCACACACTTAACATCAATTAGAGCCGAGGGGGCTCTCCTGGGTCCTCCAAACCAGACCGCCTCATCCTCCTCTCCCTCTGCTCCTCCACTTCATCTCCTCCACTTCATCTCCCGCTTCGTGCCTTTCAAAGCCGCTCTTTGATGGGAGAAGAAGAGGAAACACAGAATCACACATTCCTGCTGCGACGGAGAGCCGAGCACCTGAATCTGAGCTCTTAATTTGAAGAAAACGAGTGTGGGGGGGGGGGGGGGTAGTCGTTGTTTCTCCCGAAAAGCAAATCAGACAATTAACGAGCGCTAATCGCAGCCTCTTGTGTCGTCGCCGCGGCCTCGTTTGTAATCTGCTAATGAACAAATCGCTTCTCTGATTAGAGAGAGAGAGAGACACTGAGGGGGGGGGAGGGGGGAGAGAGACACACTGGGGGGGGGCTGTTTGTGTTTGGGGTCTTTAAGAAAATCTCCCGTCGTTCAGTCACAGATCAGTGGAATCTAACCGCTGTCCTGAGAATCAGAACATGGTTTCATTCTTCATTTCTTTGATCATTTATTTCACGTCAGTCAGAGCTTCACAGATGTTTTCGTCATGTGACCGTTGTTCTCAGCCGAGTCGGTCGCGTCTCCAAAGAAGCGTTGAGAAGCTCAGAATTAAATGTGTTTGACACATTCTAGCTCAAGCAAACAGTTTTATTTTAGTCTCGATATTAAACGAGACGTGTAGGAGATAATATCGTTCCACGTGACTCGTTAGTGTCGTTAGCAGTGAACTCGTTAAGGGAGGGAAAGGTGGAGCAGCACCGTCTGTATGAAGGACACAACGCGGAGGCTTCAGTGTGGAGCAATGTGTGACAGAGTACATGTCAACGTAATAGTAGTTTTAGTTCTATAATAACTATTGTTTTAACATACTACCTTTAAAATACTGCAATGTTCCGTATAATAAGCCGTGAACTCCAGAGTGTGACTCACGGAGTCGCACCAAGTTAGAAGTCGCTCTAATTATCGCAGAAGTCAGCGACTATTTTATGGCTTTTAAAGTTTAAAATAATATTCTGTTGATTTTAGTTCCTGAAGGCGTCTCTCGCTGCTCCCTACTTCTTCTTCTGTTGATTCTGATCTTGCACCTGAGTGTGTGTTAGACCTCTACGTGTGTGTGTGTGTGTGCGTGTGTGTGTTTAAGCCACTTGTCCGCCTCCTGATCTCATTAGAGCGACTCTCCACCACTGGAGGTGACGGCGGTTCACTTCTCCTTTTGTTAACGGGGAACGCCTCCGTGAAGAGAGTCCAGCGCTCATTAAAACCACACACACACACACACACACACACACACACACTGAGACCAGGACTCTGTTGGTTATAATGGGAAGAGGGCGGGTTTCCACTCAGGCAATTATCCACACAAACTGCACGTATCATGTCCAGAGAAGCTCTTCTACACACACACACACACACACACACAAAATAACGGTGTGTGTGTGTGAGTGGGTGTGTGTGTGTGTGGGTCGAGGTCACGTCGTCTTCGTCATCATCACCTTCATCACTGCAGCTCACAGCCAGAGTTCAGGAGGAAACGATGTCCAACAGAGTCGCTTACAGACGGATTCTCAGAGTTTATTTCTCTGTTTCTTTACATGTGTCCGGGTTAGCTTCTATAAATATGATATCATGTGTTGATTGTTGGTGACGAAGCCGGGTGATGAATAATTAAAAAGTGATTAATATCTGGAGGCAGAATTCAATCACACGTCCTGACAGAAATGTCTTGAAACATTCATTTAAATGTGTTTTTGTTGTTTAAATATCTCAGAAAACACACCGTGTGAAACGTAGAATATAATTTATTTATACCTCTCAATTCTGACGAGTTCAATTTATATTTATCCGACAAAATGAATGATAGGAAAGTGTTTAAACGGTGCGTTCAAAGTCGTGTCGTTGTAATGAATGTGGACCTCCACGAGGATCTGAAAGAGTAAAACCAGCTCATGTGGAGACGAGGACGAGGCGTCCAGCGGAGACACATGAAACCACAGAGGGAGAAGCGCTGGCTTGTTTCTAGCAGCCGATTGGTCGGTTCTCTCTCCTCCGGTCCAGCTTTTTTGTTGTTTACAGAGGCTTGTTGACGTTGCGGGGCTCCTCCGACATCTGTTCCACGACGCTAATTAGCTGCTAATTACCGTCAAAAAAACAAACTAACAGATTAATTTGAGCAGCAGCAGCCGAGCCGCTCGGGACCGCAGACGTCCCTCTAAACCACGTCTGTGCTCAGAGACGGTGGACCAGGGGCCGGCTGGTGGTTTGTCTGCCCCACCTGGGACCAGTACGAACAGCAGCTTTTGTTGCTGGTGGAGCAAATTTATGGAGGCTCAGCTCCTCGATGAAGGCCGAAAGGAGGAAGTGATGGTTCACAGATCTGTGATGTTAACGTTAAAACTTTATTCACACTCCGAGGGTTAACGATAAAACGTTATTTACCTGTGGTGGTTAACGTTAACCCTCGCAGTGTGAATAAAGTTTAACGTTAACCACCGCAGG
>NW_022284826.1:0-3980 GCF_004355925.1 Anarrhichthys ocellatus
TCTATATCTATCTATAGATATAGATCTATCTATCTATATCTATCTATCTATATCTATCTATATCTATATCTATATCTACATATATATCTATATCTATATAGATATATACACATGTATATATATATACACATATATATACACACACATATATATACACACACATATATATACACACATAGATATATACACATATATATACACATATACATACACATATACATACACACACACACACACACACACACACACACACACACACACGACATGCCCACTTTACTACACGAAAACCCCCGAAAAGCCCCCTCCAAAACCAAGTGGTTTTGGAGCCTTGATCTAACCGAACTACGTCCTTTTCGAGAGCGTGTCATGTTGTACTGTGGACCCGCAGATAGACCTACATTTCTGAGACCTGTTATAGAAGGTCCGCTTTGAAAGGCCCGGGCCGACTGTGAGCTTCACAGCACCCTTCGACTTACCAGCCTCAGGAAGTGTGGAGGACGACTTCACTGTGCCATCAAAGAAAATCAGTTTTGCACTGAATGGCCCCATTGCATTTCATCTTTTCATATATTCTATAACAGGTGTTTGAGACAAATACACAGATCCTTAAATCCCTCAAAGCGTTAAAGTTAGGAATACAGGCCCGTCTTTAATAAAGGCTTGTTTCATACAAAGGCCTCCCTGTAGTTGAGCTAAATAGAGAACTAACACAAAGCCTAAATGGCCTTTGGTGTTTGAATATCATTATAAATGCTTTTTGTCTGAGGCTTGTCTGCGTTTCCTTAGATTCATATTCCTGTCAACATCTAGATGTGAGTGAAGGTTCAAAGCTCGCGGGCGGAGAGTGGGGATGAGGGGTGATGAGGATGTGAATGTAATGGAGTAACAAACAGCATACTGTGGCGGGTCTTGTGGGCAGTTAACCCCCGCTTATCAACCACTGCCAGTGTTGTGCATGAACACGCTAAAGAAGCTCGTTGAAGGAACTCATGTTTTGGTGGACTGCGAACTTAACATATCCGATTGCAACCACATGCATGTTAACGTGAGAGTTGTTAACTCTCATATGACTTAACGACGCTCGAGCACTCGCACTGTGACGACACCCGGCACGGCTTGCTAGTCTCAAAAGTCCGCTGGACCAGTGAGCGAGTGTTGGTATCAGATTGTAACAATTCACCTAATTATATAAACCTAAAAGGGAAAAGTACATACGCTAAAATTAAGGGCACGGGCGGATCTGATATGAGTAGGTTCACAGAGTATACATCTGCCTGATTAGCAGGGAGGAAGGTACAAAACACGCTGAAATGATCTCGCTATTATGAGGCTAGACCACACCAGACGCCAAAGAAACCACACTGCCAGATAAATGCAACACAGTATATTAATATAAATCAAATATTCATTTGACATATGAACAAACAAAACCCCGAGTCCCATTAGTTCGAAAGTTCCTTCAGGTAACGAAAAACAGTCTGATGAAAAAACAATCCCCAAGCAAAGTCAATAAACCGGCGGAAGCGTGGCGAGACGCCGCGGCGACTTTGTTCACCGAACCCGCGCTACCTCACCACAGCTCGTCCTGATGGTGGCCCTCTGTGCCGTTCCCAGCGAAGACTCCAGCCACAATAATCCATTAACCACTTGCTTCAAATCCTTAGCTGAGCAACCGCCGGTTAACCGTGCTCTCCCGGGTCCACTGAACGCAGCTTGCTTCCTCCGGTCTGTGCGCACAAACTTTTTTTTAACGCGTCACTTCCCCCCCCCCGACACAATTTATGCAAAACTGCTCAACCCAAACAATAACAACAATAATAGATCCTAGTAATATCCTGCGTTTATAATTTACAGGCAACTAACAACAGTACAGTACTTTATATATAGGTGAAGGAAAATAACCCACAGGTTCCCCATTCACATTTGCTGTACGTACACACAGGCAGACTTTCGTGATCATTACAAGATGTTAACCTCCGGTTCTGAAAAGTGAAGCCAATGCTTCCTGCATAAACCTGTGTTCTCTCTAATGTCCACCAGGGGGCAACTCCTCTGGTTGTATAGAAGTCTATGAGAAAATGACTCTACTTCTCTCTTGATTTATTACCTTAGTAAACATTGTAAACATGAGTTTATGGTCTCAATCTCTAGTTTCAAGTCTTCTTCAATACAGCATGATGTTCATTTAGTAACTTATGGTCCATTTAGAGTCAAACAGACCATAAAGCAGGGGATGCTTTAGGGCAGGGCTACTGTGATTGACAGGTCTCTACCAGATCTCTATACAGCATCTCTACGTCACTCCCCAGTAGTCTGGTTGCAAAAAAACAAGTTGGCGACGGCCAAAATGCCAAACTCAAGGCTTCAAATTGGCAGTCCACAAACCAATGGGTGACGACCCGATGACTAAGTGTAAACTTGCACACTGACCACACTAACCTGAAACAACAACTCAGACAGAGAGATGGAAGGAGAACGTGTGGAGAAGAAAGGGAGGGAAAAATGCCGGTGCTCAGCGTCAGCAGCACCTACCTCTGGTTCCTCTGGCAGGGTTTGCCGGCGCAGGGGTTACTGAGGCGACACAGGCCGAAGACAAACTGATGGTCCTTGAAACCCATGCAGCGGGCCACACAGGCGCTGGGATACGTCCGCCCGTTAGAGGCACACACTGGGACGAAGCGGTCCGGACAGTTACAGGGAAGGCCTGAAGATAGACAGGGGGAGAGGACCACTGGTGTGATGGAGGGAAGGTATTCATGGCGTCTTATTCCTTGTGTTCTTGTACTGCTATTGAAACAGACCGACTGTTCTGCACATCGATGGCGGGTCTAGCCTGCGATAAAGCGTCAACCAATCAGCGCTCTGACAGTTGGATTACTGAATTTTACAAAAAGGTAAGCTGACGCAACACTGTCAAGTGCGACGTTAACGCTACTTTCAAACACACACATACGGACCGGTAAAGTGTCTGCGTTTGTCATCGGAGCCGTCGAAGTCGAGACACTCTCTGGTGGAGCAGATGGTGTCACCAGCGAAGCAGGAGCAGGTGTGGCAGTCGATCTTGAAGGACGCCCCGTGGTCTGATGGTAAGAACAGAAGAACATCCACGTTACTGTATGTTGAGGATGTGATGATTTTCCATTCCAAAATACCTGGTCTCTCTTTATCTGTGACTGTGACTCTAAATACATTTTAAATACAGTTACTATTTCTGTTAGTGTATATAATATTATATTTAGTACCTTAAGATTTTGTTTTCATGCTTCATTCATGCTCAAAATTAACATGATATTCTCGTTCAACGCAGTCACTCGAAACATTTTTTGGCATTGTACGTGTTTGCAAACCAATCCTGAACCAAAAATCGTTAAAATTATAACGTCACAACATAACAACGCAACGTAACAACGCAACAACATAACGCAACAACATAACCAAACAACATAACGTAACAACGCAACGTAACAACATAACGTAACAACGCAACGTAACAACGCAACGTAAACAACGCAACGCAACGCAACAACGCAACGTAACAACGTAACGTAACAGCGTAACATCCATCCATCCATTTTCCTCCGCTTATCCGGGGTCGGGTCGCGGTGGCAACAGGCCAAGCAGGCTGACCCAGACTTCCCTATCACCACGTAACAACGTAACGTAACAACGCAACATAAACAACGCAACATAAACAACGCAACGTAAACAACACAATGTAACAACATAACAACGTAACGCAACAACGTAACCTAACAACGTAACGTAACGTAACAATGCAACCAAACAATGCAATCAAACAATGTAACCTGACTACTACTACTGCTAGTTGATTTTACAGATAAAACATGAGATAAATAACGTAGGAGTTAGCTGCTGTGATTAACTGACACAACTGGGCAGTGCGGTGAATAATACATTTCCCATATTTGCAGTAATCAGTAATAATGTGTTTAAAAAATAAAAATAATTATAATATATAT
>NW_022284827.1:0-3979 GCF_004355925.1 Anarrhichthys ocellatus
ATATATATAGTCCTGCTGGGAGTCAACTCAAAAGACTTCAGGTTGTGATGAGTTTCTGCAGACTGAGAGAGAAAAGCTTTACGGTCTCATGTTTCTTTAAAAAAGCAGGAGGGGCTTCTCTCTTTCTTTGTGTCCAGGCTGAAATAATTTGCATATGCCCCTCCTCCTCTCTCGGGATTGGCTCGGCATGTGGAGACCTACACATACAAACTTTTCTCAGTTGGAGCTAAAACTTTTTTTTCCTGAGTTGAGGATGAAGTGAGAGCAGCTGAGAGAGGAACAGGACGATGTCTTAATGAGCTTCACACAGTAACGGTCTCCTGGAGGTTCTTCTTGTTTCTAGGTGAGAAACCAACACTTCAGTTCACGAGTCAGAAGAAACTGTAGATTATTATGAAGGATTGGATTTAACAAGATGGTATATGTTTGTTACAGATAAACAGGATCTTTTTCACTTATGTTTTAAACAAAACAGTTTTGATTTCAGTTCCATTCTAAACTAAGAAACCAACATTTGATTTACTAGTTTGTTTTGTTTTGAGATTATTTTGAAGAAAAAATGGATTTAATCAAGATCTTAAACAGGATATGTTTCACTTCTATATGAAAAGAAAACAGTTTTGATTTCAGTTTTTAAAATGTTAAAGTGTTTATTTTCTGTTTAGGAGATTAACATCCTCACTTCACCTCATTATGCTGCCGGCTCTGCTTCTGGCTCTGAGTCTTTGCTCCGACGTTCGCTCCTCCGATCCGTCATCGATAACAATCCAGTACCGTGTTTGGGAGGAGCAGCCGACGGGAACCCGGGTTGGCCGTCTGGTGGACGACCTCCGGCAGCGGGACGAAGGCGGCGGTCCTCTGGAGGATTTCCAGGTGGTGGAGCACGGGAAAGCCCTTCCCTTCTCAGTCAGCGGTCGAGACGGGGTCGTCTCCACCCAGGGCCGGCTGGACCGGGAGGATCTGTGCCGCGGCTCGGACCTGTGCGAGCTGGCCTTTAGCGTCCTCTACAGGAGGAGCGGCGCCGTCAACTTCCTGCGGGTCCGCGTGGAGGTGATGGACCTGAACGACCACACTCCCGGCTTCCCCGGCACGCTGCAGGAAGTGGAGATCTCGGAGACAGCCGGCATCAGGATGCGGATCCCTTTGGACCGGGCCGTGGACCCCGACGCTGGACCGAACGGCCTCCAGACGTACTCGCTGTCCGTCAACCAACACTTTGCTCTGGATGTGACGGTCGCGCCCGGTGGCACCAAACAGGCCGAGCTGGTGGTGATCAAAGAACTGGACAGGGAGGTTCAGGCCACGTTTGATCTCACCCTGGTGGCGTGGGACAAAGGGAACCCCCCCAGGTCTGGGAGCACATTAGTCCGCGTTAACGTTCAGGACTCGAATGATAACAGCCCCACGTTTGAGGACAGCACCCCCAGCGTGGAGCTTTCTGAGGATACGGCACGTGGGACAACCATAATCCACCTCAAGGCCACTGACCCGGACCAAGGTGCCAACGGGGAGGTTGAGTATTCGCTCAGTAAGCACACGCGTCCAGAGGTTCATAAACTGTTCCATGTGGATCCGCAAACCGGAGCTGTGAGTCTCAAAGCGCCGCTGGACCACGAGGCCCAAGCCTCCTATGAGGTGATCCTACAGGCCCGGGATCGCGGGCCCAATGCCATCCCCACACACTGCAAACTGCACGTCAAGCTCAGAGACGTCAACGATAACGCGCCCAGGATACACATGACCTGGACGCCACCCAACTCCCCCGTGGCGACTGTGCTGGAGGGAGCACCGGAGGACACCTTCCTGGCCCTGGTGATGGTCTCCGATGCGGATTCGGGAGAAAACGGCAAAGTGAGAGCTTACATTCAGCCAGAATCTGGCCCTTTTCGCCTGAAAAGGATCCACGGCGACAACTACATGATCGTTACCAACGGCAGCCTGGATCGAGAGAAGGTTATGCGGTACAACATCTCGCTGCTGGCCCAGGATTACGGAGACCCCCCACTGTCCTGTGTCAAACACCTGCCGGTCCACGTTCTGGACGAGAACGACAACGCCCCGGTGTTCTCCACCTCCCTCTACAAGGCCTCCTTCGAGGAAAATAACATGGCGGGCTACCACGTTCTCAAAGTCGAAGCCCACGACGTCGACCTGGAGTTCAGCGGACGAGTGTCCTACTTCATACGGAGCCCCAACGAAGTGGAAACCGACACCCGGTCTTTCTCTGTCCACCCGACCAGTGGCGTCATCAGCGTCCAGCGTCCTCTGGACTACGAGGAGTCCTACGCCTACTCCTTCACGGTGGAGGCCGTCGACCAGGGTCACCCTCCTCTCACCGGCACGGCCTCAGTGCAAATCGACGTTCGGGACGTGAACGACAACCACCCCATCATCAAGGAGCCGAAACCCAGAAAGGGCGTGGCCTCTCTGAGCATACCCGTCAATACAGACAAGGGGGAGATTGTGACGGAGCTCGGGAAGGACATCGACGAGGGATCCACCTCTCTGACGATCAATCGCCCGGTCAGAGACGGACTCGGATTCCTTGCGTCCACCTTAAAAGCTGAAGATCCAGATTCGGGGCTGAACGGACAACTCAGCTACCTCATCGCCGACGGGAACGTGGACGAACTGTTCTGGTTGGATCGGGCGACGGGCCAGCTGTTTGTGAACACCACCAACGCCACCGAGCTCGTTGGGAAAACCTTTAAGGTGAACGTAGCCGTGTCCGACATGGGGAGTCCCAGCTTGGCCACCGAGGCCACTCTGGAGGTGACTTTTATCAACCTCAAGGACCATTTGAAGAACTCGTCGCCCGGTAACCGCGGGCAGCTCAGCTTCACCATGATGATGGCCGTCTGCCTGGGGGCGACCTGCCTGTTGCTGCTGTTTGCCGTCGCTTTGGTGACGACGTTCTGCCGCCTGGAGAAACGGGACGACCGGGCGTACAACTGCCGGCAGGCGGAGTCCACTTACGACTGCCACCCGCGACGCCCGCAGAAGAACATCAGGAAGTCCGACATCCAGCTGATTCCCGTCATCAGAGGGCGGAAGGAGGAGCCTCCTGAGGACGACGGCAGTGAAGCCCGGCTTCTGGCTCCGCCCCCGATGGCGTCGGACGACGAACAAACCGAGAGGCAGTACACGTTGATGCCATCGGTCATGAACACAAGCTTCCATTCCCAAGGATACCCAGAAGGGGACGCCACCCACCACTGCAGAACTCTACGGAAACCCGGAAACATCGAACTGGACGCCGCGTCGCACCGGAATCTCTGCAAAGCCAGGAACCCTTCGTCGTCGTCCTCTTCGGCCTCGCATTCGAGCACCTTGAGGCGCAAGGCGACCGCCAGAGGGGAGGAGAGGACGGAGCCGGCGAGCTCGATGGCGTCCCAGGCGACTCTGAGGAGGCCGAGGACCTCGGAGGGACGAGGGGGAATCAACACAGAACACCAGCAGATACTCAGAAACCTGGTGCGACTGTCAATGGCTGCGTTCGGGGACGCCATCGAGCTTTCCTCAGCTTCACCTGAAGTGCAGGTGAGTCGTTGTTTGTCATGAATTACACCACTAAACTTTAACTCTTGTTCCTTACATGTGCGTTTAGTTACTTTGTTTAAACTTTGTTTATTTGTTCTTAGTCCTTAATTTTATGCCAGACGGTTTAAACTGATTGATTACAAGTTCTGAAGAAAATATAGAATTCATGATTTAACTAACTCTGCGTGATACTTTCTTAAAGTATTGTTTGATCTACTTTCTCTACTTAAGATTATTTACTACTAAACATTAAGGCCAATGTCGTTTACATTTAATTTACTGCCATCTAAAACGTTTTAATTCACTTGTGCTTAAACCACTATAGCTAACGCTCAGACCAGCTTCCATTACGTTCTCCCAGCAGCGTCTCTGCCCCCCCCCCCCCCCCCTGGTGTTCTTTTCCCACACCCAGAAGGGAAAAAGAGGGGTCAGTCACAGG
>NW_022284828.1:0-3978 GCF_004355925.1 Anarrhichthys ocellatus
TTGACATACAGAAACAAAAACAGACATTTTGGAGATAAAGTGCAACTTTTTAATTTATAGAAAAATTGTTTTGCAGTGTTTGTAACATAGAGCTTCATTTTGACTTTCACCAAAGTTGAATATGTCATAAAATCCGTTTGCTGACTTTTATATACACAGGGTTCATAAACATTTTGACCAATGGATTTCCATGACTTTTCACCAAATTTCCATGACCAAATATTTTGTGAAATCTCAGTGTATACATGAAAAAGTGAGAAAATGTAGTATTTAAACTAACAATTAGAATTCCAAAGAATACAGTATACCTTAAATGACACAAACGAATGAGAGACAATAGTTTGATTAAAAGAATAAACATTTATAAATATACTCTGGTTGACACTGACACGTCAATAAGAGCTTTAGCAGGTAGCAGCATCCAGCTAGTGCACATATTGCGTTCCCTTTTGTAGTGCAAATTTTTCATTGAACCCTGTTACTATATGGCTTAATATTAACTTCCACTGTTACTGTACAGCTGTTAGAATTGTGGCCCATCTTCTATTTGCAATTAATATGCATTCAATCCAGTTCAATTATTTAAATGAAAATTATAATCTACTCTGGCTAAAGTAGCTTATCAAGAGTAAAATAATAGCTGTGATCTATACACACCTCTGCATTAGCAACCTGCTTAAATGAAGGTACAGGCACCTTAACCCTCTCATTACTTCAGGGTTCTTGAGAGCAACGTGGGACTGTTGGGACTGTTGGTACACTGGCTGTGGTCATTACAGTGAACAGTGTCTGGCAGTGTGATGAGAGGGCACGTGAGCCCTTGTTGCTGTAGTTCATCTCCTTGGAGCAGAGGCTGCATTTAGCATACCCTGCCTTATCACTGTATTTAAAATACTGTGACAGCGGGAAGCTGTACTCACGTCTGTTTAGACCTCCACCTTTATCCAGGCCCAGCTCCACTCACAGCTCAGCCCTGCGTCAAGCTGCGCTACACAACCAGCCTCCTCTCCCTGAAGCTCTTTCACCTCATCATCTCATCAGTATCTGGGCCTCATCATCGTGGTCATGAAAGTTATTCTGACCACGAAATCATCATTCTACTTTGAGTTAAAACAAACAACCTGCAACCAGATGCGCCGGTGTTACGGTTTAACGTTAATGAGTGACCGCGTGAACTGAACCGGAACACGGGGGGGGCTGCATGTTTCATCACGTTACGTTTTTTTCCTCGTCTCACTCCAATCTGAGAAACGCTGGCTGGCCACTCTGCGTAAATGAACGACATGAAAATATGAATATAACACATTTCCATGACTTTTCCAAAACTTTTGGGATTTGTCAAGCACTTTTCCAGGCCTGGAAATAACCATTTTAAAATTCCATGACTTTTCCAGGTTTTCCATAACCGTACGAACCCTGTATACAGTAACCACAGATATCAAAATACGACCGAGTAACACTGATGTTGGGAAGATGAAAGCCTGCCTGGCTGGCATTCTTATTACAAATAATAACCAAAACAAAGAACCACATGAGATAAGTGATGACTCAGATACACTCCTTTAGAAGGAATTCCAAAATAGAGTAAAGCTACTGACTGTGTGTCCTCTGTAAAGAGATGTCAGCAGTCAAAGGTTATAGTGTCACCGTAAACATTGTCGGGACAATATTTTGTGACACAGTACAAAAATATCACCACAGCAAGTGCGGTGGTGCCAGGTGGCCCAAGTGCCTTAAACTTGCATTTTTTCTAAAGGCCATCAGCGGGCAACTCCTCTGGTTGCAAAACTAAGTCAGATTGTATGAAAGTATATGAGGAAATCAACCTTCTTCTCACTTTATTTAATGCCTGTAAACATGATATTGTTTCAGTGTCTAGTTTCAGGTCCTCTTTATGGTGTTCTTTTTGTAAATTATGTTTCCATTTAGAGTAAAATAGATGATACAGCAGTAGGTATGTTTTAGGATGTGGCTACGTTGTGAATGAAGGTTGCAGACGTATGTGCGTTTTCAGTTCAAGAAAGTTAATTGTAACATTTTGGTCGCCTAAAAATGTCTTATTCTGCGATGGGTTGTACTAAGTTACTGCAAAAAACCAAGATGGCGACGGACAAAATGTCAAACGCGAGGCTTCAAAAGCCTGACGAACCAATGGGTGACGTCACGGTGACTACGTCCATTTCTCCTATACTGTCTTTGGGTGGTGTCGACGAAATGCAGCACAATATATACATCAGTGGTGGGCCGTCAGGGCCTGCAAGGCCTTCTCTGCTGGCCTAAACAGAATCACAAAGTTATAGCTATTTTATAATTTTTCTTAAATACACTACATGTATTATAATTTATAAAAATATTTTTCCCATTATCTTATTTTCTCATTGCACAGCTACTGTCTTCCTCAGTTGCTCTGCTTCCAGTGCAGCTTGTTTTAAGTAGAGCTTTCATCCAATCAGATCTCACCTCTGTGTCTCTTGGTAAGAAGAGAGGCCCGAGGCCTGCAGACTCACAAGTGCATCCCTTTGCAGTTTAAGTGAATGGAGACGATATTGTTGATTGTCAGTCTTCAACCAATCAGATCTTTAGGTTGACATGTCGGGCGTATTCTTTGACGTGCCAGAGCCTGCTAGCTGGCCTAAAACTACGTCAGCATTACGTGCAGCTCAGTTTTCAGGTGCAGATCTGCAGTGAGGTGCAGCGTGTGCTGTGATTGGTCAGTGGGCGAGCACATGACTATTGTGAAACGAAACTTAAAATAGCCATCAGAGGCTTAGTCGGAGTAGTGAGAGTTCAAATTGAAAGATATGGAAGAAATTAAATTTTTTGCATTTTGCTTGGTGTAGATTTATTAATTTTTTTACCTAGCTTTGTTTTTTTAATACTCAATGGCTGATGGAGGAGGAGAAACAGATTTGTGAGTTGGGATTTAACCATGGGATTAAACTCTTTGTCAACAAAGAAAGGAGCATGGAGTCTGTCTTTAAGTGAACAGAATTTGGTAAATCAACTGCATTTGTTTTTTTACATCCAATATCTGAATGGCCCGTGCCCTTGAGTGTGTAGGTGTTCCGCTGCAGTGTTGCTGGATTGATTTGTCATGCTCTGTTGTCATATGAATATATGTGACTGGTTCTTGTGAGTTTGTTGTTGTCCGTTAATTACGAAGCATACCGTCATGCGCGGAGTTATTGTTTGTTAAGCTAGTTTAGCCTAGCCTCTCAGAAGTGCGGTGCCTCAGCTTTTTTTTGTTGTGGTTTTTTTTTTTGTTACGGGTTGAGTGGTTACAGCCCGTTGTCTCCTACGTGAGCGCAGTCCACCGAAAACATTATATTTCCAATTTAAGCTTCTGCATTTTCCAAATGTACTAGGTGTTGTTCAAACGTATTCAGTTTGTAAGCCTCGTACCGAACGGTTTAATACGAATACGTGTAGCTGTGGTGCCATCGTGAGGTTATTAGGTGGTGTTTCAGCTGCAAGACAGTACTGAAGGCCCAGGTATAAAATACACGGCCCGCGCCCCACCACTGATACATATATATGGCATGAGGTTCAGGAAATAATTCATGACCAAAGTCACAAACCAAACTCAGCAGATTCTACAGGAGACAGTAGTCGAATAGAAAATGTTATTTCTCCAAATCGTGGTGGGTCATTTCTGTACTTGTCATCTAGGTTACTGATTTGCCCTATTTTGGGATAATTTACAGACCCATCATGGTACAGATTAACACACAAAGTTTACATACAAAGACAACACATCTGCAAAATAAAGTGTGTGTTGTATGTCCAATCATTATACAAACAGTAGTTTCAGTTTTAAACTGTATTCTATGGTGGCAGAGATTTGAATGCACTGCAGAACACTCTGAATATAAGATCTTCTCCACTTTAAAAGCACAGGTCACAAACAAAGTAAAATTAATTAAAATGAATCATCACCAATTTAGAAGCACTGCAATTAGTGAAAACAAACGCAAGTAG
>NW_022284829.1:0-3978 GCF_004355925.1 Anarrhichthys ocellatus
TTGACATACAGAAACAAAAACAGACATTTTGGAGATAAAGTGCAACTTTTTAATTTATAGAAAAATTGTTTTGCAGTGTTTGTAACATAGAGCTTCATTTTGACTTTCACCAAAGTTGAATATGTCATAAAATCCGTTTGCTGACTTTTATATACACAGGGTTCATAAACATTTTGACCAATGGATTTCCATGACTTTTCACCAAATTTCCATGACCAAATATTTTGTGAAATCTCAGTGTATACATGAAAAAGTGAGAAAATGTAGTATTTAAACTAACAATTAGAATTCCAAAGAATACAGTATACCTTAAATGACACAAACGAATGAGAGACAATAGTTTGATTAAAAGAATAAACATTTATAAATATACTCTGGTTGACACTGACACGTCAATAAGAGCTTTAGCAGGTAGCAGCATCCAGCTAGTGCACATATTGCGTTCCCTTTTGTAGTGCAAATTTTTCATTGAACCCTGTTACTATATGGCTTAATATTAACTTCCACTGTTACTGTACAGCTGTTAGAATTGTGGCCCATCTTCTATTTGCAATTAATATGCATTCAATCCAGTTCAATTATTTAAATGAAAATTATAATCTACTCTGGCTAAAGTAGCTTATCAAGAGTAAAATAATAGCTGTGATCTATACACACCTCTGCATTAGCAACCTGCTTAAATGAAGGTACAGGCACCTTAACCCTCTCATTACTTCAGGGTTCTTGAGAGCAACGTGGGACTGTTGGGACTGTTGGTACACTGGCTGTGGTCATTACAGTGAACAGTGTCTGGCAGTGTGATGAGAGGGCACGTGAGCCCTTGTTGCTGTAGTTCATCTCCTTGGAGCAGAGGCTGCATTTAGCATACCCTGCCTTATCACTGTATTTAAAATACTGTGACAGCGGGAAGCTGTACTCACGTCTGTTTAGACCTCCACCTTTATCCAGGCCCAGCTCCACTCACAGCTCAGCCCTGCGTCAAGCTGCGCTACACAACCAGCCTCCTCTCCCTGAAGCTCTTTCACCTCATCATCTCATCAGTATCTGGGCCTCATCATCGTGGTCATGAAAGTTATTCTGACCACGAAATCATCATTCTACTTTGAGTTAAAACAAACAACCTGCAACCAGATGCGCCGGTGTTACGGTTTAACGTTAATGAGTGACCGCGTGAACTGAACCGGAACACGGGGGGGGCTGCATGTTTCATCACGTTACGTTTTTTTCCTCGTCTCACTCCAATCTGAGAAACGCTGGCTGGCCACTCTGCGTAAATGAACGACATGAAAATATGAATATAACACATTTCCATGACTTTTCCAAAACTTTTGGGATTTGTCAAGCACTTTTCCAGGCCTGGAAATAACCATTTTAAAATTCCATGACTTTTCCAGGTTTTCCATAACCGTACGAACCCTGTATACAGTAACCACAGATATCAAAATACGACCGAGTAACACTGATGTTGGGAAGATGAAAGCCTGCCTGGCTGGCATTCTTATTACAAATAATAACCAAAACAAAGAACCACATGAGATAAGTGATGACTCAGATACACTCCTTTAGAAGGAATTCCAAAATAGAGTAAAGCTACTGACTGTGTGTCCTCTGTAAAGAGATGTCAGCAGTCAAAGGTTATAGTGTCACCGTAAACATTGTCGGGACAATATTTTGTGACACAGTACAAAAATATCACCACAGCAAGTGCGGTGGTGCCAGGTGGCCCAAGTGCCTTAAACTTGCATTTTTTCTAAAGGCCATCAGCGGGCAACTCCTCTGGTTGCAAAACTAAGTCAGATTGTATGAAAGTATATGAGGAAATCAACCTTCTTCTCACTTTATTTAATGCCTGTAAACATGATATTGTTTCAGTGTCTAGTTTCAGGTCCTCTTTATGGTGTTCTTTTTGTAAATTATGTTTCCATTTAGAGTAAAATAGATGATACAGCAGTAGGTATGTTTTAGGATGTGGCTACGTTGTGAATGAAGGTTGCAGACGTATGTGCGTTTTCAGTTCAAGAAAGTTAATTGTAACATTTTGGTCGCCTAAAAATGTCTTATTCTGCGATGGGTTGTACTAAGTTACTGCAAAAAACCAAGATGGCGACGGACAAAATGTCAAACGCGAGGCTTCAAAAGCCTGACGAACCAATGGGTGACGTCACGGTGACTACGTCCATTTCTCCTATACTGTCTTTGGGTGGTGTCGACGAAATGCAGCACAATATATACATCAGTGGTGGGCCGTCAGGGCCTGCAAGGCCTTCTCTGCTGGCCTAAACAGAATCACAAAGTTATAGCTATTTTATAATTTTTCTTAAATACACTACATGTATTATAATTTATAAAAATATTTTTCCCATTATCTTATTTTCTCATTGCACAGCTACTGTCTTCCTCAGTTGCTCTGCTTCCAGTGCAGCTTGTTTTAAGTAGAGCTTTCATCCAATCAGATCTCACCTCTGTGTCTCTTGGTAAGAAGAGAGGCCCGAGGCCTGCAGACTCACAAGTGCATCCCTTTGCAGTTTAAGTGAATGGAGACGATATTGTTGATTGTCAGTCTTCAACCAATCAGATCTTTAGGTTGACATGTCGGGCGTATTCTTTGACGTGCCAGAGCCTGCTAGCTGGCCTAAAACTACGTCAGCATTACGTGCAGCTCAGTTTTCAGGTGCAGATCTGCAGTGAGGTGCAGCGTGTGCTGTGATTGGTCAGTGGGCGAGCACATGACTATTGTGAAACGAAACTTAAAATAGCCATCAGAGGCTTAGTCGGAGTAGTGAGAGTTCAAATTGAAAGATATGGAAGAAATTAAATTTTTTGCATTTTGCTTGGTGTAGATTTATTAATTTTTTTACCTAGCTTTGTTTTTTTAATACTCAATGGCTGATGGAGGAGGAGAAACAGATTTGTGAGTTGGGATTTAACCATGGGATTAAACTCTTTGTCAACAAAGAAAGGAGCATGGAGTCTGTCTTTAAGTGAACAGAATTTGGTAAATCAACTGCATTTGTTTTTTTACATCCAATATCTGAATGGCCCGTGCCCTTGAGTGTGTAGGTGTTCCGCTGCAGTGTTGCTGGATTGATTTGTCATGCTCTGTTGTCATATGAATATATGTGACTGGTTCTTGTGAGTTTGTTGTTGTCCGTTAATTACGAAGCATACCGTCATGCGCGGAGTTATTGTTTGTTAAGCTAGTTTAGCCTAGCCTCTCAGAAGTGCGGTGCCTCAGCTTTTTTTTGTTGTGGTTTTTTTTTTTGTTACGGGTTGAGTGGTTACAGCCCGTTGTCTCCTACGTGAGCGCAGTCCACCGAAAACATTATATTTCCAATTTAAGCTTCTGCATTTTCCAAATGTACTAGGTGTTGTTCAAACGTATTCAGTTTGTAAGCCTCGTACCGAACGGTTTAATACGAATACGTGTAGCTGTGGTGCCATCGTGAGGTTATTAGGTGGTGTTTCAGCTGCAAGACAGTACTGAAGGCCCAGGTATAAAATACACGGCCCGCGCCCCACCACTGATACATATATATGGCATGAGGTTCAGGAAATAATTCATGACCAAAGTCACAAACCAAACTCAGCAGATTCTACAGGAGACAGTAGTCGAATAGAAAATGTTATTTCTCCAAATCGTGGTGGGTCATTTCTGTACTTGTCATCTAGGTTACTGATTTGCCCTATTTTGGGATAATTTACAGACCCATCATGGTACAGATTAACACACAAAGTTTACATACAAAGACAACACATCTGCAAAATAAAGTGTGTGTTGTATGTCCAATCATTATACAAACAGTAGTTTCAGTTTTAAACTGTATTCTATGGTGGCAGAGATTTGAATGCACTGCAGAACACTCTGAATATAAGATCTTCTCCACTTTAAAAGCACAGGTCACAAACAAAGTAAAATTAATTAAAATGAATCATCACCAATTTAGAAGCACTGCAATTAGTGAAAACAAACGCAAGTAG
>NW_022284830.1:0-3975 GCF_004355925.1 Anarrhichthys ocellatus
TTCAGTCGAGCCTCGTGGATCAACATCTGGACGTGGAAGGAGGCTCCATTCACCCAGATGTTGAACCCACGGCTCCTCATCTGTCCGTCAAGCAGCAGGGAGTTTCTGAGGACGGTGAGATGGTTGCTCAGCTGCTTCTCCAGTCTCTGTATTCCATCTGTAGTAGTCGGTCATCGTTCATGGACATTTGATGGCGCTTCACATATTCTGACATTGTGTCCCGGACACCTGAGGCTTTCTCTTCACCAAATACTCGCCGGAACATGCTGTATGAATGATCAGTTGAGCTCTTCATGATGATCTCTATGATCATGGAAATCACCAACGCTCCGAGTCCAACAGCGTTTGGGAATGAGGTCATCGAACCCAAACCAGATCCCAACTTCTCGATGTAGTCTGGCACCTGGTTGACCAGATCATCAGAGTAACTCTGCAGCACAGCGTTGGAGTCGATACCAGAATACTTCATCAGAGACAAATCTATGCCGAGGTCTGGTATGAGGCATGGCTGCTGTGAAGCAGCTTCATAAAGCTGAAGAGCAATGCTGTCATATTCCTCTTGTGGGAAGGGACAGGAGGTTTCGCCGCCCATGTTTTCCACTCGATCTTTGAGGCTCACACAAAGTGCAAATGTACAACCACCCACAGGCTGAATACCAGATAATCAAATAATCAAATCAGGATCAGAAAGCAATGAAATAAAATCCAGTCAGCTCCCTCACATATAACCAGGATCATAACACCAGCAGCCAACCAGGCCTCAGGATAGTTAGGCGGATTTGTTGACTTTTGTCTAAAGTCCGAGTGTGTCCAAGGTCCAGAAGTCTAGAGCTAAAAGCAAATATTTAACTCAACAACAGACAGAGAACAACAGCATGTAAAAATCCTATCTGAAAATATATTTAGTGATTTATACTGAAGTAACGTTCTACATTGTTTAGCTTTTATTGTTCCAGTGGTCATACTACACATGGTGTCATCACATATTAAAAAATCACAATTGACCTCAGAGGACAACACCACAACAGGCATATTTGTTGACTTTTCTCTAAGGTCCCAGTGTGTGATGTCCACAAAATCTAATTGTGTTCTGTGTATTAACGTGTATAGTTTTCCATTCAAATGCAAGTCACGTACAATGTTTGTAGATTTCTCCTTTTGTATATTAAGTCTTTTTTATACTTAAGTAAAGGAAACCTTCACAAAATCCACCTCAGAATCAGACCAAAAACATGAACAGGATATTGCCTAGTTCAGCATTTATAGCATGTACAGGATGTGAGGAATGATTAGGTTGACATTTAAAGACAAACAAAGACGACAAAGATGGCCTGCCTAAGGAGGGAACAAGTGAAGCAATGTGCAGGAGCCGTAGCTAACACTACAGGTTCTGTTGTGCTGACCACGGACCTGGTCAAACGGAGGACGAGCCAGACCTGGAGTCACCCTGCATTGCCCGGAACCTCCAAGCAACACAAATCCCCCCAAAGAGCAGGAAGTTGGAACAGCATCTGGGGAAGTTGCTAACAAGAAAGGAGTGGCTCCAGTTGAAGGAGGATGTAGACAAAATCCTTCAACATTGAAGGATGATGCTTACCAGGAACTCCAAACTATGTGCACCCTCATTATGGACATTGGCTCAGAAGAGTTTGGCATCAAGGAAATGCATGGACTAACGAATCCAAAGAGGCCAAACCTGGAGGAGCTCAATATCAGCCAACGGAGACAAGAACTCAAATCTCTGAAGGGTCAATTTAAGTCGGCCAAAGAGGAGGAGAGCACTGCCCTGTTAAACCTCAGGGACATCATAAGGAGGAGGCTCATCACATTCAGAGGAGCTGAGTGGCACCAAAGGAAGGCCAAGGACAGGGCCCAAAAGCGCAGGGCATTAACTGCCAATCCCTTCAGCTATAGCAAGAGACTACTGGGATAGAAGCGTAGGGGCCACCTCACTTGTTCTGAAGAGGAGATCAATCACCATCTCACTGTCTCAGTATCATCTTAAGTGACACTTAGAGAGAGCAAGACCTCGGCCCATGTGAGGCACTGGTAACACCTCCTGAACCTGTGACCCAACTCACCATCTCTGAACCCAACCTGAAGAAGGTCAAAGCAGCAGTCAAAGCTGCAAGAGCAAATTCCGTCCCAGGCCCCAGCAGAGTACCTAGAAGGTCTACAAGCAGTGCTCAAAAGCTCCTATTGCTACTCTGGAAGACGTTAAAGGTGATAAGTGAGAGGAGAAGTCGCTGCTCTGTGCAGGCATGCAGAGATCGTCTGTGTATTAAAACAAGAGGATTCAAACATCATCGAGCAATTTGTATCATCTCACTGCTCAGTGAGGAAGGGAAGATATTCTAGATTGCGTCCCAACATCTAACTGAGGTCCTCTCGCAGAATGCATCCATAGACACCTCAGTGACCCAGCAGACCTACAAGGCATGGCAAAGCAGAGGCTCCAGTCCACACAAGCTTGTTGAAACTGCAGTCACAAGACTCCATGTTATCAAGATTGAAAACATCATTCTGGACTATTACAGCAACTTGTCATGTTGTCTATTGTTAGGTCAGCGGAGGTGGAACATAGAGGACCCATGTCTCTGCTAGCCTCCTCCATAGGAGCATTCATGGATGACCTAACAGTGACGGCAACATCTTTTCCTGGGGGCCGATGTAACGACTCATCTCATGGGCAAGGATGTGTTTTATAACACATCGCTCAGTGCTGAACCCTCCTCACCATCACACTCTTCCTCACTCGATGAGCAGATCTAATGCCTGATGTACGTTCATCTCTTTCTATTGTCCATAGTGAAGGTTAGATTCAGAATTATGATGCAGCTTTATGACGCACAGGAGTAGATAAAAAGAGTTATGACTGCATTCTTTATACGGGTCAATCTAGCTTTACCTTGACAATGTTTAACAATAGAGGGTGTTACATAACACAGTTTTAGGAAACACACAATGGGGGATTTTAATCTTTTATTGAAACAAAGTTGCAAACAATCCAAAAACTGCTATTGTTCAATTTTGACCCCGGTGTTAAACATGTAAAAAACATCATCATCTGTAAATGGATAGACACTGGGCCACTTACATTAAGGAACAAAGAACAACGTTTCTCTTGTTAACAAGAAGAACAGCAGACACAATGAGCTGAATGTACTTTGTGTATAATACTCAGTCATATCCATCACTGTGACACAAAAATACAAAGGGAACATGTTGGTAAAAGACACTGTAAATGTATGTATGACAGTTCTTTAGAAACAGAAGAAAACATGAAGTCTAATATCTTTCTGTATTCAATGTGTTTACATGAGCATTTCTGGATGAGTGCAGACAGTTAACTGTGTGTTCATGATGTCACAACACAACCATCTCTGATTCCAAGCCGACTGGGAAAGTGAGAAATTAAGAGATTTTGAATACAATACAATATCAATTAACTCACTGACAATCTGCACATTATTTTGTTGATTGTTTGACCTGTAAAATATCACAATATCACAAAAATTACAAAATGCCATGACAAATCCTGTCACTCAGTCAGGTCAGTTCAAAATATTTAATTAGGTTTGAGTTTGCCCATTACTGTGTAACGTGTACTCGATTAGTGAAGCTTCAGGTGATTGAACCAACAGAATTGAACTAAACTAACGGGCTGAAGGCAGAGTGAATGAATCATGTTGGTTGATGTGATAGGTGAGGTTGTTCTTGACGTTTAGAAAATGACTCTTTAAACCTGAGAGGGGTTCATATTTTGAGAAAACATGATTCATAAAAGGCTTTAACAAACAATCACCATAACAGTAGTGCATCGGATTAAGATCTATGAAGTTCTTCACAATTCTTGTCATCATTTTCTACAGAACATGTGCTTGGGAGGCATGCTTCGGCATGAACGCAATTTAATTCATGAGAGATACGAGTAGTGCTGGTCATGTGAGTCTTGTATTCCTCCAGTAACTTGTT
>NW_022284831.1:0-3975 GCF_004355925.1 Anarrhichthys ocellatus
TTCAGTCGAGCCTCGTGGATCAACATCTGGACGTGGAAGGAGGCTCCATTCACCCAGATGTTGAACCCACGGCTCCTCATCTGTCCGTCAAGCAGCAGGGAGTTTCTGAGGACGGTGAGATGGTTGCTCAGCTGCTTCTCCAGTCTCTGTATTCCATCTGTAGTAGTCGGTCATCGTTCATGGACATTTGATGGCGCTTCACATATTCTGACATTGTGTCCCGGACACCTGAGGCTTTCTCTTCACCAAATACTCGCCGGAACATGCTGTATGAATGATCAGTTGAGCTCTTCATGATGATCTCTATGATCATGGAAATCACCAACGCTCCGAGTCCAACAGCGTTTGGGAATGAGGTCATCGAACCCAAACCAGATCCCAACTTCTCGATGTAGTCTGGCACCTGGTTGACCAGATCATCAGAGTAACTCTGCAGCACAGCGTTGGAGTCGATACCAGAATACTTCATCAGAGACAAATCTATGCCGAGGTCTGGTATGAGGCATGGCTGCTGTGAAGCAGCTTCATAAAGCTGAAGAGCAATGCTGTCATATTCCTCTTGTGGGAAGGGACAGGAGGTTTCGCCGCCCATGTTTTCCACTCGATCTTTGAGGCTCACACAAAGTGCAAATGTACAACCACCCACAGGCTGAATACCAGATAATCAAATAATCAAATCAGGATCAGAAAGCAATGAAATAAAATCCAGTCAGCTCCCTCACATATAACCAGGATCATAACACCAGCAGCCAACCAGGCCTCAGGATAGTTAGGCGGATTTGTTGACTTTTGTCTAAAGTCCGAGTGTGTCCAAGGTCCAGAAGTCTAGAGCTAAAAGCAAATATTTAACTCAACAACAGACAGAGAACAACAGCATGTAAAAATCCTATCTGAAAATATATTTAGTGATTTATACTGAAGTAACGTTCTACATTGTTTAGCTTTTATTGTTCCAGTGGTCATACTACACATGGTGTCATCACATATTAAAAAATCACAATTGACCTCAGAGGACAACACCACAACAGGCATATTTGTTGACTTTTCTCTAAGGTCCCAGTGTGTGATGTCCACAAAATCTAATTGTGTTCTGTGTATTAACGTGTATAGTTTTCCATTCAAATGCAAGTCACGTACAATGTTTGTAGATTTCTCCTTTTGTATATTAAGTCTTTTTTATACTTAAGTAAAGGAAACCTTCACAAAATCCACCTCAGAATCAGACCAAAAACATGAACAGGATATTGCCTAGTTCAGCATTTATAGCATGTACAGGATGTGAGGAATGATTAGGTTGACATTTAAAGACAAACAAAGACTACAAAGATGGCCTGCCTAAGGAGGGAACAAGTGAAGCAATGTGCAGGAGCCGTAGCTAACACTACAGGTTCTGTTGTGCTGACCACGGACCTGGTCAAACGGAGGACGAGCCAGACCTGGAGTCACCCTGCATTGCCCGGAACCTCCAAGCAACACAAATCCCCCCAAAGAGCAGGAAGTTGGAACAGCATCTGGGGAAGTTGCTAACAAGAAAGGAGTGGCTCCAGTTGAAGGAGGATGTAGACAAAATCCTTCAACATTGAAGGATGATGCTTACCAGGAACTCCAAACTATGTGCACCCTCATTATGGACATTGGCTCAGAAGAGTTTGGCATCAAGGAAATGCATGGACTAACGAATCCAAAGAGGCCAAACCTGGAGGAGCTCAATATCAGCCAACGGAGACAAGAACTCAAATCTCTGAAGGGTCAATTTAAGTCAGCCAAAGAGGAGGAGAGCACTGCCCTGTTAAACCTCAGGGACATCATAAGGAGGAGGCTCATCACATTCAGAGGAGCTGAGTGGCACCAAAGGAAGGCCAAGGACAGGGCCCAAAAGCGCAGGGCATTAACTGCCAATCCCTTCAGCTATAGCAAGAGACTACTGGGATAGAAGCGTAGGGGCCACCTCACTTGTTCTGAAGAGGAGATCAATCACCATCTCACTGTCTCAGTATCATCTTAAGTGACACTTAGAGAGAGCAAGACCTCGGCCCATGTGAGGCACTGGTAACACCTCCTGAACCTGTGACCCAACTCACCATCTCTGAACCCAACCTGAAGAAGGTCAAAGCAGCAGTCAAAGCTGCAAGAGCAAATTCCGTCCCAGGCCCCAGCAGAGTACCTAGAAGGTCTACAAGCAGTGCTCAAAAGCTCCTATTGCTACTCTGGAAGACGTTAAAGGTGATAAGTGAGAGGAGAAGTCGCTGCTCTGTGCAGGCATGCAGAGATCGTCTGTGTATTAAAACAAGAGGATTCAAACATCATCGAGCAATTTGTATCATCTCACTGCTCAGTGAGGAAGGGAAGATATTCTAGATTGCGTCCCAACATCTAACTGAGGTCCTCTCGCAGAATGCATCCATAGACACCTCAGTGACCCAGCAGACCTACAAGGCATGGCAAAGCAGAGGCTCCAGTCCACACAAGCTTGTTGAAACTGCAGTCACAAGACTCCATGTTATCAAGATTGAAAACATCATTCTGGACTATTACAGCAACTTGTCATGTTGTCTATTGTTAGGTCAGCGGAGGTGGAACATAGAGGACCCATGTCTCTGCTAGCCTCCTCCATAGGAGCATTCATGGATGACCTAACAGTGACGGCAACATCTTTTCCTGGGGGCCGATGTAACGACTCATCTCATGGGCAAGGATGTGTTTTATAACACATCGCTCAGTGCTGAACCCTCCTCACCATCACACTCTTCCTCACTCGATGAGCAGATCTAATGCCTGATGTACGTTCATCTCTTTCTATTGTCCATAGTGAAGGTTAGATTCAGAATTATGATGCAGCTTTATGACGCACAGGAGTAGATAAAAAGAGTTATGACTGCATTCTTTATACGGGTCAATCTAGCTTTACCTTGACAATGTTTAACAATAGAGGGTGTTACATAACACAGTTTTAGGAAACACACAATGGGGGATTTTAATCTTTTATTGAAACAAAGTTGCAAACAATCCAAAAACTGCTATTGTTCAATTTTGACCCCGGTGTTAAACATGTAAAAAACATCATCATCTGTAAATGGATAGACACTGGGCCACTTACATTAAGGAACAAAGAACAACGTTTCTCTTGTTAACAAGAAGAACAGCAGACACAATGAGCTGAATGTACTTTGTGTATAATACTCAGTCATATCCATCACTGTGACACAAAAATACAAAGGGAACATGTTGGTAAAAGACACTGTAAATGTATGTATGACAGTTCTTTAGAAACAGAAGAAAACATGAAGTCTAATATCTTTCTGTATTCAATGTGTTTACATGAGCATTTCTGGATGAGTGCAGACAGTTCACTGTGTGTTCATGATGTCACAACACAACCATCTCTGATTCCAAGCCGACTGGGAAAGTGAGAAATTAAGAGATTTTGAATACAATACAATATCAATGAACTCACTGACAATCTGCACATTATTTTGTTGATTGTTTGACCTGTAAAATATCACAATATCACAAAAATTACAAAATGCCATGACAAATCCTGTCACTCAGTCAGGTCAGTTCAAAATATTTAATTAGGTTTGAGTTTGCCCATTACTGTGTAACGTGTACTCGATTAGTGAAGCTTCAGGTGATTGAACCAACAGAATTGAACTAAACTAACGGGCTGAAGGCAGAGTGAATGAATCATGTTGGTTGATGTGATAGGTGAGGTTGTTCTTGACGTTTAGAAAATGACTCTTTAAACCTGAGAGGGGTTCATATTTTGAGAAAACATGATTCATAAAAGGCTTTAACAAACAATCACCATAACAGTAGTGCATCGGATTAAGATCTATGAAGTTCTTCACAATTCTTGTCATCATTTTCTACAGAACATGTGCTTGGGAGGCATGCTTCGGCATGAACGCAATTTAATTCATGAGAGATACGAGTAGTGCTGGTCATGTGAGTCTTGTATTCCTCCAGTAACTTGTT
>NW_022284832.1:0-3974 GCF_004355925.1 Anarrhichthys ocellatus
ATCAAGAGGACATGGGAGCAAGTAAACACTAACACACACACATTACTAATCTAACTAATATCCTCCTTCATCAGTGGCTCTCAATGGGAGGGAGCCACTGTTCTCAATGGCTCCCTCCCATTGAGAACAGTGGCTCCCTCCCATTGAGAACAGTGGGAGGGAGCTGCCATTGTTTCCGGGGGAGTGGCAGCTTATCCAGCTACCTTCAGTTAGCCTGCGCTGGAGCAGCTTCAAGCTTATGGATGTGTTGCCATGGTGATTTTGCCAAACTTGCTTCGTGGAACCGAAAAGCCTGATCTACGTCATCGTATCCTGACAAGTATCCGGCTAACTCAGTTAGCCACGTACGAGGAACGGGGCCCTGGTGTCTTCCTATCTCCACCAGAACAGCCTCTTGGACCCCACCAGAGGGAGCGTGTCTGCAGTACCGGACTTTGAACACCGGACACTCCTTCTTTCCTCTTCATAGAGGAACGATCTTGTTACTGAGTGAGGGGAACCTGTAGCACACTTTAACCAGATTTTGAATTCCTTTGTTTTCCACAACAGAGCATGTCCTCGTGTCTGCAGCAATAAACCCAATAGATGCTGTGAGAGCTTCAGCCCGTCTGATTCTGCAGTAACGCTTTCTTAATGCGGCGGTGATACCTTGGTGGTGGTGTTGTGCCTTTGGCCCCGGCACTGACAGACCGGATGGTGTCTCTTCATATGTGTGGACATGTCCCATGTGTTGCTGTTGTCGTGTCTTTCTCTTTAAACAACGCCTATATACTGTCACGGTCTAGTCCACCACCTCATCCGTCATCATAAGATACAGGGAAGACAAACTTGTGACTTAAATGACGCCGGGAGCTTCTGCAGCTCCTCCGCTCGCCATGACGTTCACCGGTACATGCTTTAACGCGCTCCGGTCACGTGAACACGCGACTGCTTCATATCTGCTCGCTGACGCTCTGAGAGACGTATGAGCTGAACGTTTCACACTATGATGATTAAACTGTAGAACAATAGGTGACGTTCTCTCTCTGTTCTTCACAGGAGAGAGAAGATGAACTACTCGGAGGACAAGATGTTCAACCAATCATATGACGACTACGATCTGATCGGACCTTGTTCCCACAAGAAGAACACGAGCGTGGAGCTGGTGGTCGGCCCGTACGTCCACTCCATCATCTGCATCCTGGGCCTGGTGGGCAACGGCCTGGTGATCGTGACCTACGCCTTCTACAAGAGGACCAAGTCCATGACGGACGTGTACCTGCTGAACGTGGCCGTGGCCGACCTGCTGTTCGTGGCGTCGCTGCCTCTCATCGTGTACAACGAGCTGTCGTCGTGGTCGATGGGGCCGGTGGCCTGCAAGCTGCTGCGCGGCTCCTACAGCGTGAACCTGTACGGTGGCATGCTGCTGCTCGCCTGCATCAGCGCCGACCGCTACGTGGCCATCGTCCAGGCCCGCCGCAGCTTCGGGCGCCGCTCGCTGCCCTACAGCCGCCTCATCTGCACCGCCGTGTGGTCCGCGGCGCTGCTGCTGTCCGTCCCCACCTTCTGCTTCTACAACTGGTACGAGCCGTCCCACAGCAGGGAGGCCTTCATGTACGAGGAGGAGGAGACCAACCGGACCTCCGGACCTCCGCATTACGTCTGCGAGTTCCAGTTTGCGGACAATGCCACGGCCTGGAGGACCAAGGTGGCGGTCCCCAGCACCCAGCTGGCTGTGGGCTTCTTCCTGCCGCTGCTCGTCATGGTCGTCTGCTACAGCGCCGTCGTCGCCACCCTGCTGAGGGCCAAGAACTTCCAACGGCACAAGGCGGTGCGGGTGGTTCTGGCCGTGGTGGTGGTGTTCGTGGTCTGCCACCTGCCCTACAACCTCACGCTGCTCTACGAGACCGCCGACATGTTCCAGCTGCGGACCTGCGAGGAGTCGGACGTCCTGCAGGCGGCCAAGACTGTGACGCAGACCATCGCCTACCTGCACTGCTGCCTGAACCCGGTGCTGTACGCCTTCGTGGGGGTGAAGTTCAGGAACCACTTCAGGAGGATCGTCCTGGACCTGTGTTGTCTGGGGAAGAAGTACATCGCCCCGCGACGCTTCTCCAGAGTCACCTCCGAGATCTACGTGTCCACCCGCCGCTCGGTGGACGGATCCAGTGAGAACGGTTCGTCTTTCACCATGTGAGGACCAGAACCTTCCTCCCTAAGACCCAAAGACACGGGTCTCAGTCCTCAGACCCAAAGACCTAGGTCTGAGGACTGAAACCCAAAGACCCGGGTCTGAGGCCTGCTGGTCTCTGGAGGTCCTAACCCTGAGAACCCGTAAGAAATTAGACAAAAAAATAAGTTTTTCTTTGTAATCCTTTAATGTGTTTCTGGTGAAAGACTTCGTTTCTTCATGAAACGTTGAAATGAAAGAAGCTGAGAAGGAAACGACGTTAAAGCTAAGAGTGATTTTATTTTGTATCTGTTTGAACTTCCTGCTCTTCTTCTCTCTGAACTCTTTGTGTTTCATAACGTTGACACTGATGATGTAATGTGACACGTCACAGAATAAATGCGAGTTGAATTGTTCTCTAAACGTCTCCGACGCTGTGATTCTGCATCAGACGGTTGCTCTAATGAAGATAAACACATTTCATTATGTTCCGTGTTTATTTAAATAAAACTTCATAAAACTCTATTTTATGTCCAAAAGGTTTTATCACACAGAGCTGGAGGTTATACACTACTCATCAGTTTAGTTCCCTGATTCCCCACGATCAGTGTAGTACCCTGAACACCACACAAGACATCATGGGTCTGATCAAACTTTCCTCTGGTAACACTTTATTTTGAAGCTTCCTGATGAACAGATTCTACATCCTGTAACTAACTACTGAGTCCAATTCAGGGTCTGCATCCTTCGGAGGCTGCATTCGTAGACCGGTTGCGTCACAGTGCTGCGACTAGTGCTGTCCCATTTCACATTTCTGTTGAAGAGTCCTTCAATGCAGAATGCAGCCTTCTGGTCCCAGAGTTGGAGGACACATCTGATGTATCCTTCACAGCCCACCATATCCCAAGATGCATTGCGTACCGGTGCGCTATTACCGGCAGCTCGGCTGCCTGCATCCGACCGTAGTAAACCTTGTAAAGTAACTTTTAATAACTTCACTTTCAAACCTCAGAGGTTGAATAATATCTCACTGAGTTTGTGATGATTTTACAGATGATTTCTACTTCATATCATGTACATAAACGGACCAACGTGAGCTCAGGCAGACAGGTTGTGAACCTGAAATATCACTTTAAGTCCGGTAACGTTTCAAACGTTGAGATGAACTACACGAATACACTGAATTTGAGTATTTTGCTGATTGTGTTCTTGTTTTGTTACAGAGAGCAGGAGCTGAGGGGAGAGCGATGGACAAACATTCAGCAGCCGTAGCTTTGAATTAAGACATTAGTCCATTTGTAATATCTCCATGTGACCATCCTGTACTGAAGGTTACAGTTACATGAGCTCTCATCCTGTACAAAGCCTTCACTAACAACACAACCAGTAGATCCTTCTCATGTGTTCATGTTGCTGTCACAGAGAGGACAGTTGTGATGTCACCTTTTTATTTATTTAAATTGACATAAGACGTCCATGTAAATGATTTCTATGTGAATATGTGTATGTTCTGCTGTGTAAAATGTGTCAATCTTCTAAGTTTGCATCCCTGTGTGAACATTATTGATAAATGTTTCTCTTTTCATCAACTTATTTAAAAAATATAAAGTATATGCACATGTGTTACTGAGAGTTAATGAACACGTTTGCTGACATTTGTTTTGCTGCTGTTAATGTTAACTGTCTTGATTGATTTCCTCTGCTTTAGGATTGCTATGTATATATATACACATGTATATATGTATATATATACATGTGTATACATATATACACATGTATATATATATACACATGTGTATATATATATACACATGTGTATATATAT
>NW_022284833.1:0-2918 GCF_004355925.1 Anarrhichthys ocellatus
CTGCACGGGAAGAAGGGTTAAGCTCATTTTCATGTGTACAGTCGTGATTAATAGGGGAGAGGGATGGGTGAGAGGAGAAGAGAAGAGGAGAGGACTGACCTCGCCAAGCTCAAGACCGGCCTCATTTTATCACCTCCAGAACAGTGAGGACATAAATGAGGTCAAACTCTTCTTTGTGTTTCCACACTGATGCTGGTTTCCATCCAGATTTTTCCCTGAGTTTTACAGAGGCTTAGGTGGCAACATTTTACTGCAGGGTGGATTTTGTACAGCTAGGGCTTACTGTAGATGCTGAGGACCTTTGTAACAAATATTTGTGTATTAAAACCACTCCAAGGATCTGTGCATGGCAGAGAAACGACTGAAAGTAATTCAGAAGGCTTGAGACTTGAATACATTAAAATTACCATTTTGCAGTGTGACTACACCACAACAAACAAAGAACAACTCATGGAAGCAATGTCACACATGTATTTAAAATACCCCTATTCTTCCGAAATTACTGGTGTTACTGTCATCAAATTGTTTGTAAACCCTTCGTCACAACTGGCTACTGGTTACTACAAGTAACCTGATTGGACAGGTTCGAATCAGCCAATTTGTGAACAGCGTTTATCTTCCGGTTGAATAATTTCAAAACAATCAATTAGTCGGCACCGCACTTTCGAGCTAAGGGTTCTGTATGTTTGGTAAGCAAGCTTTATACTTTTGCAGAGAAAAGACAGTTTTCCCTAGTTAAGGCTGTGTTATGTTAGAGACAGAACTGTATGTCATATTGGCACATTGTATATTCCTTGCACGAATTTCAACTATGTGGGACTTATTAACTGCTGTACTACTGCAGCATGGTAATTTTGTCACTGCATTAATGATAAGGACTCTGGTAGTGACACAGGTGATTTGGTCTCAATCATGATGGTATGATCATAGACCCGGTTATATTACTTTACCATCATGCTACTGACTTTACTGTATTTCAATGACACTTTTTGAAAGTATAACCATGGTAGACAGAAGTTGCAGATGGCTGTCAACAGTGTGCAGCACCAGAAGAAAGTCTGCCTGACTGCAATTGCTGGAGGGGGATGTGCCTGTATGTTGTCTTCTCCCTGAGCTCAATGAGCATTCCTTTCATGCTGTGTGAAGCTCTGCTGACTTATACGGAAACCCTGATTTGTTTTCCATAATTATGCTAATGGTCCAGATGGTGGCATGATGAGTGTCATTCTCTTTGATATTCTCACGCTGCAGATTGCTGGTGTGCAGACACACGCAAACTGACATGCGTTCAAAGTCAGTGTTCACATCACTTGATCAAATGTAATTACTTTGTTTCCTTTAGCTGATAATACAAGCACCCTCTTCACTATGCATTCGCTTCTATTTGTGAATTGGGATTTGACAGATGTGGTAACGTATTCCGCACCTAGGGACACTGGGACGGACGGAAGAAGCGCCGCTAAAAATCGGGAGGGCGCGGGGTCCTATATAGTATTTGCCCTAGTCTAACGTGGGAATACGGCGTTCCCTTTGGACCTACGGTAGCCATTTGGCCCAAAAAGGGCCACTCCAAAACCATGTCCCCGAAATGGCCCAAATGGTCCCGGATGGCCATTTCGCGGGAGTTATGTGAACAAGTGGGCAATTGGGGCGGGACTGATGGGAACTTTTGGGTCAATTAAGGGCCAGCTCCGTGGGATCCTGGATCGACATTTTAAACTGCCGTATCTTCTCAACCGTTCGATATCCCGCTTTGAAACGTAGATATCTTGGACCAACGCTCAATTGTACGGAAACAATGTTTTGGGACAAATGTTGCCATTTGGTCAGTATGGTTGGGCCACATGAAATTCCATGATAATGTAGTTGGAATGACACTTTTTGAGTTGTAAATAAACTGACATTTGACCTGGAAGATCTCCACAACCCTTTGGGCTAGGAAGCTGCAATTTGGACTGTACTATCATCTCAAAGTATAGATCCACTGGTATGAAAATGAAAATTATTGGACCGACTCCAATTCTAATAAATCTCAGGCTAAGTAAGGCAATGGCATCGATTTTGCTCAAAAGTCAAACTCGTCCGATTTCCTTGAAACTTTGCACACCTGGTGGGCTGATCCCAGGTATGCCCCCTCATGCCTCATGCATACTGTATATATTGTATGGGAGGAATGAGAACAAATGGGCCATTTTGGTTGGGATTTTTGGGCAAAATGAGATCCCAATCAAATGTAAAGGAAATGGCCGTTTTTAGTTATAAGGGAACTGCCATTTCCCGGACAAAATGGTCCTTGAAATGGCCGTTTTTTAATTATAAGGGAACTCATCTTCCCTTATAACTCACAAACGGCCATTTCCACTACATTTGATTGGGATCTCATTTCGCCCAAAAATCCCGACCCAAATGGCAGTACTTGTCCCAGTTTCCCCAATGTCTTTCGGGTTAATATGTGCCATGTCGGTTGGGATTTTTGGCTTAAATGAGAGCCCAATCAAATGTTCAAATCATTTCACCAAACAAATCTCCACAACCCTTTGGGCTAGGAAGCTGAAATTTGTAATACCCCATCATCCCATAGATTAAATGGAATGAATATCAATGGGAAATTCCATACACTTTTCCCATAGTAATTTATAGCATTTTGACTTTATTTGGCCTAAATACCCCAGAAAACAATGGGCTATGAGGCTGAAATTTGGACTAAACTACATTATCAAAGTCCTGATCCACTGGTATGAAAAACTAAAAGGATTGGAGATGATTTTTTTGAATCATCAGGCAAATGAGTGTAATATGCCATAAAATTCAAAGTCATCCGATTTGCTTGAAACTTTGCACACTTGGTGGGCTGTACCCAGGTATGCCCCCTCATAAGTTACAGCCTCCTAGCCCAAAGCAATTGGAGACATTTTTTT
>NW_022284833.1:3018-3971 GCF_004355925.1 Anarrhichthys ocellatus
AACGGCCATTTCGAGGAGGTATTCCCTTATAACTGCCATTTCACGGATCTTTTCGTTCTTTTTTTGAGTTCCCTTATAACTCAAAACCTGCCATTTGGAGGACCTTTTTCTCCGGGAAATGGCAGTTCCCTTATCACTCAAAAAGGGCTATTTCGCGGACCTTTTTGTCCTGCAAATGGCAGTTCCCTCAACACTAAAACTGCCTTTTGAAGAACGAAAAGGTCCGTGAAATGGCAGTTATAAGGGAATACCTCCTCGAAATGGCCGTTTTTGATTTATAAGGTAAAATGCAAAATAACTCATCAAATAGGTTAAACAGTCTGGAAATTGCACCAAACATCTTATCTGAGGTCCTGAGCTTGCTCACCAAGGACCCCATCTCTCAGCCCTCTGGAAAGCTGTCTCCTGTTAGCAGCATGCTAATGACTTTATTTTAATGGCGGACCTTTTTGTCCTGCAAATGGCTTTTCCCTAAACACTAAAACGGACATTTGAAGGACAAAAAAGGTCCGAAATGGCTGTTATAAGGGAATGCCATTTTGAGGACGAAATGGTCCTCGAAATGGCTGATTTTGAGTTATAAGGTAACATGCAAAATAATTCATCAAATTGGTCAAACAGTCTGGGAATGTGCTATAATTGAAACGGGACACTCCCCTTGATGACGACTTCAATGAACACATGGAGCAACAAGTCTGCAGAACCTCTGGAAAATGATCTCCTGTTAGCAGCATGCTAATGACTTGAATCCTTGAAAAGGGTCCTCTTGTGTCCATCATGTCAATTTTACAATAATCCATTTACAAGTGTTTTATTGCACCCAAAAGAAATGATTCCAACCCAAACAGCACAAATGTCCCCAAATGGCCGTAAGCCAGTTTTCCCAGTCTTTTCTCTTAATTGTTGCACTTTAAATCAAAGTAGAGATTTGAATCCTTTTCCCCTTCAAAGAG
>NW_022284834.1:0-3652 GCF_004355925.1 Anarrhichthys ocellatus
AGCTTGAGGTCACGAACAGATGGCCGGACATTCTCCTTCAGGATTTGCTGGTAGACAGCAGAATTCATGGTGAGCCTGGTCCGGCACATAAACCTCCACAAAATGATGAATTTAGTTTTTTTGTTATTAAAGGAACCAGATATAACGTGTTAACTAGCGAGTGTTTAAAATAGTCAGTTGATAGATCACAACTACAACAAAACTGAATGTATTCCAGATTTGGAAAATCTAACAGATTTGGACTCAGAAGCTCTAATTCTCTGTAGAATCAGCTGCGTGTGAGCCGCCCACCTCTGTCTCTGCCTCAGTGTTAGTGTCTCTACTCTGTCTCTCCCTCAGTGTCAGTGTCTCTACTCTGTCTCTCCCTCAGTGTCAGTGTCTCTACTCTGTCTCCCCCTCAGTGTCAGTGTCTCTACTCTTTCTCCCCCTCAGTGTTAGTGTCTCTACTCTGTCTCTCCCTCAGTGTTATTGTCTCTACTCTATCTCCCCCTCAGTGTTAGTGTCTCTACTCTGTCTCTCCCTCAGTGTCAGTGTCTCTACTCTGTCTCCCCCTCAGTGTTAGTGTCTCTACTCTGTCTCTCCCTCAGTGTTAGTGTATCTACTCTGTCTCTCCCTCAGTGTTAGTGTCTCTACTCTGTCTCCCCCTCAGTGTTAGTGTCTCTACTCTGTCTCCCCCTCAGTGTTAGTGTCTCTACTCTTTCTCCCCCTCAGTGTTAGTGTCTCTATTTCCAGCTCTTCAACCATCATTAAGTTCTCTAAATGTCTCCAGAAGGTCAGAATACAGAAGATATTTGACTGAAGCGATTCAAATAACACAGATCCGGGTGAAGCTGTGCTCTGATTGGATCCCAGACCAGCAGGGTGTGAATCCTGTTCATGCACCGTGTTAAAGGACCAATGCCTGCTTTATCCTCCTATCTCCAGCACGTGTACTCCTGCATGTGTTTCTCCCACTCGTCACAATCTGGTCAGGGCTAAGAGGGCTTTTCTGTCTGATGTTTGCAGGTTGTGTGAGGTGCTTAATCTGGACCCCAGACACGTCCTGATTGCAGAAGTAATCTTCACCAACATCGGAGGGGCCGCCACAGCTGTCGGAGATCCACCCAACGTGATTATAGTGTCAAATCAGGACCTGCGCAAAGAAGTAGGCCCTTTCACATCTCTCTTTACTGCAGCAACGTGTCGTCTGTAATCTGACACATTAGCAAAGCAAACACTGCTCTGCATGACTCCACTGTGACCTCATGATGATCACATGAAGAGCAACTTGTTGTTGGAGCCGTACAGGCGGTCCGGTTCTGACAGGTTGAGGAACACGTCCATCAGATGTGGATTTGTGTCACTTGTAGCTTTTGACTTTGTTACATTTGCGTGTTGTTGGGAGATTACTAAAGTCACTTCCATGATCAGCATGAGTTATTAAGACTCTCCCTGGTGAGTTATTGTGTGTTTGTATTGATTAGCTTTGCCCAAAGGTGATATCAGCCCTCACCGTCTCCAACATATCCTCATCCTCACTATTATATCTCACGGAAGAGTTTCTGCTCATCTTCTACAGAAGTCCAGCAACACGAGTCAATGTCAGCTCCTGTACGTACAGTCTGTCTACACAGGAAACAACTTAGTTATGTTTAGTAGTGTTGTTTTTCTAAAGCATTAATCTCTGACGTTCATGACCTAATGCAGCCTTCCCAGTGCATGAACACATTATAGTGCACAAACAAACATTCATTGGTCACACTGCGGGTCGATGTATTCATCTGTGTCTGCTGGCTGGTACCTGAGCTATCTCTGCTCAGCACCATCTCACTATGTCTCCCAACAGTCATGAGCTGTGACCCCTTGTTCATGTTGATGTGCAGGCGGTGAATAGAGGTTTAGTGCCAGTGAAACACATTTATATTTTTTGCTGCCGCATCATCAATCAGAGGAATTCAACATGTCAGAACATTGGAGAAAGAAACCTAAACACCATCGGATTACAAGGAGCCCTCCCAGTGTCCCAGTGCACATGCTGCTCTAGCTTCTGTTATGTTTATGAGACTTGACTTTGAAGTCGTACCTCCTCCTCCGTACTGTTGTCAGCATATATAATACTATGTCATTCAGTTCATCATACAGTCATTATAAGCAACAGAGCAGCTTATAGAGTCCCCTTTTATAGCACATTTAGTTATTTCTGACAGTGTAGAGTATCACCTTCCTCCCCTTTCCTGCAGAATACTCACCTGCAGCTCAGCAGCAGCTTGCGTGGGTCTGGCTCTGGTCCTCTATAAGGGGCTTGCTTGGCCCCGCTGGAGACACTTTCTTTGGGATGAGTGTCTGATTCAACTGGTGAAGGAGGCGTTATTGATCCTGATGCAACAATGTGTCTCATAGCGTCCTGCTGCAGAGCTCAAGGCTCAGGGCTGACCTCTGGCGCTGGGACACATCATTTAGACATTTGTCAGCCTAATATTATGGATACACATTTCGAGGCAAGTTGTCCAGATTGTGACATCGGTAAACAGGAAGAAGGTTTCTTATTCTGCAGCCTCATAACCTCCTCTCTTCTTCCGCTCAGAGGGGAACACGCTGCATCACCAGGAGACATGACATCACAGCTGCTTGATGGACATCTGTTCTGTGTTGACATTTGAGCCTGTTGTGGTTAGCAGCAGTGTGTGTTCTCCTCCGGTGGACCGCTGAGCTCCTACACCACACCAGGCGGCGCCGTCCAGTTTGTCTTGGCTCGGTGTCCCAGGGGACAGAACCGCGGGGTTCTGGCCTCCAGATAAGGACAGCTGCTGTGTGCAGGCACTGTTTACTTGCATGTTTGTTTATTTGTGTGTGTGTGGGGGGGGGGGGGGGGGTCCAGAGATATAATGAATCGCACCAGCTGGGTGATGTGTGTTTGATGTGTTACAGAGCGAGGCAGCATAGCGCATACAAAATCTCCTTTTGTGGTATGAATTCATTGAGGGACGTTTGCGACTCTCGTTGCCAAATGGATCTCATCCAACCGGTCAGAAGAGGTGCTGACATTGGCTCATGGAGACACGGGGTCACCGGGCTCACAGGGGTCACAGGGGTCACCGGGCTCACTGCAGCAGATACTTCCTCTCTAGTGCTTTGCTCTCTTCTTGCCACTGAACAGTTGTAAAGATTGGAGATATGTTACAGAGACCCGGCTGGTCTCATCCAGCGTTCGTAGCAACACCTACGACACAATAATGCACGAACAACGAACTTTCAGCCAGGAGACCGCTGTTCGATCCCCGTGTGGAACGAGACGTCTGTGTTGTTTTAACTTAACTTTGTTACTTCCGCGGCCATTTAAACCAAAACACTATCTTGTATTTCACCATCTTCTCTTAAACCTAACTAAGTAGTTTTGTTGCCGAACAGTTTCCTGTGAAAACAGCATTTTATTTTAACAAATAGTAAACAACAGTTAAGCAAAGATGATTATTTCTACATATTTGATATCTTACAGCTTTAACTCTCTCACAGTGTGTTTTCACTTCATCAAAGTAATTAATAATATAACTCATGCAAATAATGTTAAGTCTCTGCCATTATATAATCATATGTATATATATATATATGTATATGTACTGTATAATCATATGTATATATATATATGTATAATCATATGTATATATATATGTAT